>NC_088214.1:6639928-6672428 GCF_036934945.1 Oncorhynchus masou masou
ATTTAAAGACGCAGCTGGGCCCATTTAAAGACGCAGCTGGGCCCATTTAAAGACGCAGCTGGGCCACTTAAATATACAGCTGGGCTCACTTAAAGACGCAGCTGGGCCCATTTAAAGACGCAGCTGGGCCCATTTAAAGACGCAGCTGGGCCCATTTAAAGACGCAGCTGGGCCCATTTAAAGACGCAGCTGGGCCCATTTAAAGACGCAGCTGGGCCCATTTAAAGACGCCGCGGGCCCATTTAAAGACGCAGCTGGGCCCATTTAAAGACGCAGCTGGGCCCATTTAAAGACGCAGCTGGGCCCATTTAAAGACGCAGCTGGGCCCATTTAAAGACGCAGCTGGGCCAATTTAAAGACGCAGCTGGGCCAATTTAAAGACGCAGCTGGGCCAATTTAAAGACGCAGCTGGGCCAATTTAAAGACGCAGCTGGGCCCATTTAAAGACGCAGCTGGGCCCATTTAAAGACGCAGCTGGGCCCATTTAAAGACGCAGCTGGGCCCATTTAAAGACGCAGCTGGGCCCATTTAAAGACGCAGCTGGGCCCATTTAAAGACGCAGCTGGGCCCATTTAAAGACGCAGCTGGGCCAATTTAAAGACGCACGCACACACACACGCACGCACACGCACGCACGCACACACACACACGCACACGCACGCACGCACACACACGCACACGCACGCACACACACCACTTTCAACAGACGAGAGAGTCATCCATCACTGTAACGTTCTCTGTTTGTAGGGTGGAGGGTCAGTAATGTTCTGTTTGTAGGGTGGAGGGTGGAGGGTCAGTAATGTTCTGTTTGTAGGGTGGAGGGTCAGTAATGTTCTGTTTGTAGGGTGGAGGGTCAGTAATGTTCTCTGTTTGTAGGGTGGAGGGTCAGTAATGTTCTCTGTTTGTAGGGTGGAGGGTCAGTAATGTTCTCTGTTTGTAGGGTGGAGGGTCAGTAATGTTCTCTGTTTGTAGGGTGGAGGGTCAGTAATGTTCTGTTTGTAGGGTGGAGGGTCAGTAATGTTCTGTTTGTAGGGTGGAGGGTCAGTAATGTTCTGTTTGTAGGGTGGAGGGTCAGTAATGTTCTCTGTTTGTAGGGTGGAGGGTCAGTAATGTTCTCTGTTTGTGGGGTGGAGGGTCAGTAATGTTCTCTGTTTGTAGGGTGGAGGGTCAGTAATGTTCTGTTTGTAGGGTGGAGGGTCAGTAATGTTCTCTGTTTGTAGGGTGGAGGGTCAGTAATGTTCTGTTTGTAGGGTGGAGGGTCAGTAATGTTCTCTGTTTGTAGGGTGGAGGGTCAGTAATGTTCTCTGTTTGTAGGGTGGAGGGTCAGTAATGTTCTCTGTTTGTGGGGTGGAGGGTCAGTAATGTTCTCTGTTTGTAGGGTGGAGGGTCAGTAATGTTCTGTTTGTAGGGTGGAGGGTCAGTAATGTTCTGTTTGTAGGGTGGAGGGTCAGTAATGTTCTCTGTTTGTAGGGTGGAGGGTCAGTAATGTTCTGTTTGTAGGGTGGAGGGTCAGTAATGTTCTGTTTGTAGGGTGGAGGGTCAGTAATGTTCTCTGTTTGTAGGGTGGAGGGTCAGTAATGTTCTGTTTGTAGGGTGGAGGGTCAGTAATGTTCTCTGTTTGTAGGGTGGAGGGTCAGTAATGTTCTGTTTGTAGGGTGGAGGGTCAGTAATGTTCTCTGTTTGTAGGGTGGAGGGTCAGTAATGTTCTCTGTTTGTAGGGTGGAGGGTCAGTAATGTTCTCTGTTTGTAGGGTGGAGGGTCAGTAATGTTCTCTGTTTGTAGGGTGGAGGGTCAGTAATGTTCTGTTTGTAGGGTGGAGGGTCAGTAATGTTCTGTTTGTAGGGTGGAGGGTCAGTAATGTTCTCTGTTTGTAGGGTGGAGGGTCAGTAATGTTCTGTTTGTAGGGTGGAGGGTCAGTAATGTTCTCTGTTTGTAGGGTGGAGGGTCAGTAATGTTCTGTTTGTAGGGTGGAGGGTCAGTAATGTTCTGTTTGTAGGGTGGAGGGTCAGTAATGTTCTGTTTGTAGGGTGGAGGGTCAGTAATGTTCTGTTTGTAGGGTGGAGGGTCAGTAATGTTCTCTGTTTGTAGGGTGGAGGGTCAGTAATGTTCTGTTTGTAGGGTGGAGGGTCAGTAATGTTCTGTTTGTAGGGTGGAGGGTCAGTAATGTTCTCTGTTTGTAGGGTGGAGGGTCAGTAATGTTCTCTGTTTGTAGGGTGGAGGGTCAGTAATGTTCTCTGTTTGTAGGGTGGAGGGTCAGTAATGTTCTGTTTGTATGGTGGAGGGTCAGTAATGTTCTCTGTTTGTGGGGTGGAGGGTCAGTAATGTTCTCTGTTTGTAGGGTGGAGGGTCAGTAATGTTCTCTGTTTGTAGGGTGGAGGGTCAGTAATGTTCTCTGTTTGTAGGGTGGAGGGTCAGTAATGTTCTCTGTTTGTAGGGTGGAGGGTCAGTAATGTTCTGTTTGTAGGGTGGAGGGTCAGTAATGTTCTCTGTTTGTAGGGTGGAGGGTCAGTAATGTTCTGTTTGTAGGGTGGAGGGTCAGTAATGTTCTGTTTGTAGGGTGGAGGGTCAGTAATGTTCTCTGTTTGTAGGGTGGAGGGTCAGTAATGTTCTCTGTTTGTAGGGTGGAGGGTCAGTAATGTTCTGTTTGTAGGGTGGAGGGTCAGTAATGTTCTGTTTGTAGGGTGGAGGGTCAGTAATGTTCTGTTTGTAGGGTGGAGGGTCAGTAATGTTCTCTGTTTGTAGGGTGGAGGGTCAGTAATGTTCTCTGTTTGTAGGGTGGAGGGTCAGTAATGTTCTGTTTGTAGGGTGGAGGGTCAGTAACGTTCTCTGTTTGTAGGGTGGAGGGTCAGTAATGTTCTGTTTGTAGGGTGGAGGGTCAGTAATGTTCTGTTTGTAGGGTGGAGGGTCAGTAATGTTCTGTTTGTAGGGTGGAGGGTCAGTAATGTTCTCTGTTTGTAGGGTGGAGGGTCAGTAATGTTCTGTTTGTAGGGTGGAGGGTCAGTAATGTTCTCTGTTTGTAGGGTGGAGGGTCAGTAATGTTCTGTTTGTAGGGTGGAGGGTCAGTAATGTTCTGTTTGTAGGGTGGAGGGTCAGTAATGTTCTGTTTGTAGGGTGGAGGGTCAGTAATGTTCTCTGTTTGTAGGGTAGAGGGTCAGTAATGTTCTGTTTGTATGGTGGAGGGTCAGTAATGTTCTCTGTTTGTGGGGTGGAGGGTCAGTAATGTTCTCTGTTTGTGGGGTGGAGGGTCAGTAATGTTCTCTGTTTGTAGGGTGGAGGGTCAGTAATGTTCTCTGTTTGTAGGGTGGAGGGTCAGTAATGTTCTCTGTTTGTAGGGTGGAGGTCAGTAATGTTCTCTGTTTGTAGGGTGGAGGGTCAGTAATGTTCTCTGTTTGTGGGGTGGAGGGTCAGTAATGTTCTCTGTTTGTAGGGTGGAGGGTCAGTAACGTTCTCTGTTTGTAGGGTGGAGGGTCAGTAATGTTCTCTGTTTGTAGGGTGGAGGGTCAGTAATGTTCTCTGTTTGTAGGGTGGAGGGTCAGTAATGTTCTGTTTGTATGGTGGAGGGTCAGTAATGTTCTCTGTTTGTATGGTGGAGGGTCAGTAATGTTCTCTGTTTGTAGGGTGGAGGGTCAGTAATGTTCTCTGTTTGTAGGGTGGAGGGTCAGTAATGTTCTCTGTTTGTAGGGTGGAGGGTCAGTAATGTTCTGTTTGTAGGGTGGAGGGTCAGTAATGTTCTGTTTGTAGGGTGGAGGGTCAGTAATGTTCTCTGTTTGTAGGGTGGAGGGTCAGTAATGTTCTGTTTGTAGGGTGGAGGGTCAGTAATGTTCTGTTTGTAGGGTGGAGGGTCAGTAATGTTCTGTTTGTAGGGTGGAGGGTCAGTAATGTTCTCTGTTTGTAGGGTGGAGGGTCAGTAATGTTCTCTGTTTGTAGGGTGGAGGGTCAGTAATGTTCTCTGTTTGTAGGGTGGAGGGTCAGTAATGTTCTGTTTGTAGGGTGGAGGGTCAGTAATGTTCTCTGTTTGTAGGGTGGAGGGTCAGTAATGTTCTCTGTTTGTAGGGTGGAGGGTCAGTAATGTTCTCTGTTTGTAGGGAGGAGGGTCAGTAATGTTCTCTGTTTGTAGGGTGGAGGGTCAGTAATGTTCTCTGTTTGTAGGGTGGAGGGTCAGTAATGTTCTCTGTTTGTGGGGTGGAGGGTCAGTAATGTTCTCTGTTTGTGGGGTGGAGGGTCAGTAATGTTCTGTTTGTAGGGTGGAGGGTCAGTAATGTTCTCTGTTTGTAGGGTGGAGGGTCAGTAATGTTCTGTTTGTAGGGTGGAGGGTCAGTAATGTTCTGTTTGTAGGGTGGAGGGTCAGTAATGTTCTGTTTGTAGGGTGGAGGGTCAGTAATGTTCTGTTTGTAGGGTGGAGGGTCAGTAATGTTCTGTTTGTAGGGTGGAGGGTCAGTAATGTTCTGTTTGTAGGGTGGAGGGTCAGTAATGTTCTGTTTGTAGGGTGGAGGGTCAGTAATGTTCTCTGTTTGTGGGGTGGAGGGTCAGTAATGTTCTGTTTGTAGGGTGGAGGGTCAGTAATGTTCTCTGTTTGTAGGGTGGAGGGTCAGTAATGTTCTCTGTTTGTAGGGTGGAGGGTCAGTAATGTTCTCTGTTTGTAGGGTGGAGGGTCAGTAATGTTCTCTGTTTGTAGGGTGGAGGGTCAGTAATGTTCTCTGTTTGTAGGGTGGAGGGTCAGTAATGTTCTCTGTTTGTAGGGTGGAGGGTCAGTAATGTTCTCTGTTTGTAGGGTGGAGGGTCAGTAATGTTCTCTGTTTGTAGGGTGGAGGGTCAGTAATGTTCTGTTTGTAGGGTGGAGGGTCAGTAATGTTCTCTGTTTGTAGGGTGGAGGGTCAGTAATGTTCTCTGTTTGTAGGGTGGAGGGTCAGTAATGTTCTGTTTGTAGGGTGGAGGGTCAGTAATGTTCTGTTTGTAGGGTGGAGGGTCAGTAATGTTCTGTTTGTAGGGTGGAGGGTCAGTAATGTTCTGTTTGTAGGGTGGAGGGTCAGTAATGTTCTCTGTTTGTAGGGTGGAGGTCAGTAATGTTCTCTGTTTGTAGGGTGGAGGGTCAGTAATGTTCTCTGTTTGTAGGGTGGAGGGTCAATAATGTTCTCTGTTTGTAGGGTGGAGGGTCAGTAATGTTCTGTTTGTAGGGTGGAGGGTCAGTAATGTTCTGTTTGTAGGGTGGAGGGTCAGTAATGTTCTGTTTGTAGGGTGGAGGGTCAGTAATGTTCTGTTTGTAGGGTGGAGGGTCAGTAATGTTCTCTGTTTGTAGGGTGGAGGGTCAGTAATGTTCTCTGTTTGTAGGGTGGAGGGTCAGTAACGTTCTCTGTTTGTAGGGTGGAGGGTCAGTAATGTTCTCTGTTTGTAGGGTGGAGGGTCAGTAATGTTCTGTTTGTAGGGTGGAGGGTCAGTAATGTTCTCTGTTTGTAGGGTGGAGGGTCAGTAATGTTCTGTTTGTAGGGTGGAGGGTCAGTAATGTTCTGTTTGTAGGGTGGAGGGTCAGTAATGTTCTGTTTGTAGGGTCTTAGCTGCATAGTATAAATCATTCCTCCAATTCTAGACATTTTGTTGACATATGTAGGGAACAGGTTTGTGTCGAAGCACAGATCTGGGGTAAGGAACAGGTTTGTGTCGAAGCACAGATCTGGGGTAAGGAACAGGTTTGTGTCGAAGCACAGATCTGGGGTAGGGAACAGGTTCGTGTTGAAGCACAGATCTGGGGTAGGGAACAGGTTTGTGTCGAAGCACAGATCTGGGGTAAGGAACAGGTTTGTGTTGAAGCACAGATCTGGGGTAGGGAACAGGTTCGTGTTGAAGCACAGATCTGGGGTAGGGAACAGGTTTGTGTCGAAGCACAGATCTGGGGTAAGGAACAGGTTTGTGTTGAAGCACAGATCTGGGGTAGGGAACAGGTTTGTGTTGAAGCACAGATCTGGGGTAGGGAACAGGTTTGTGTTGAAGCACAGATCTGGGGTAGGGAACAGGTTCGTGTTGAAGCACAGATCTGGGGTAAGGAACAGGTTTGTGTCGAAGCACAGATCTGGGGTAGGGAACAGGTTTGTGTTGAAGCACAGATCTGGGGTAGGGAACAGGTTTGTGTTGAAGCACAGATCTGGGGTAAGGAACAGGTTTGTGTCGAAGCACAGATCTGGGGTAGGGAACAGGTTTGTGTTGAAGCACAGATCTGGGGTAGGGAACAGGTTCGTGTTGAAGCACAGATCTGGGGTAAGGAACAGGTTTGTGTTGAAGCACAGATCTGGGGTAAGGAACAGGTTCGTGTTGAAGCACAGATCTGGGGTAAGGAACAGGTTTGTGTCGAAGCACAGATCTGGGGTAGGGAACAGATTTGTGTCGAAGCACAGATTTGTGTCGAAGCTGCCAAAACATTTCTGCAGCATTGAAGGTCCCCAAGAACACAGTGGCCTCCATCATTATTAAATGGTCAGATGTTTGGAACCACCAAGACTCTGGTCGCCCAGCCAAACTGAGCAATCGGGGAGAGAAGGGCCTTGGTCAGGGAGGTGACCAAGAATTCAATGGTCACTCTGACAGAGCTCTAGAGTTCCTCTGTGGAGATGGGAGAACTTTCCAGAAGGACAACCATCTCTGCGGCACTCCACCAATCAGGCCTTTACGGTAGAGTGGCCAGACCGAAGCCACTCCTCAGTGGAGAGGCACATGACAGCCCATCTTGGAGTTTGCCAAAAGGCACCTAAAGACTCTCAGACCATGAGAAACCTGATAGAGCTTGAGAGGATCTGCAGAGAGTAATGTGAGAAACTCGATGCTGTAATCACTGCCAAAGGTGCTTCAACAAATAACTGATTAAAGGGTCTGAATACTTATGTAAATTTAATATTTCAGTTTTTTTTTTGAATAAATTGGCAACAAAAAAAATGTAAAAACTGCTTTTGCTTTGTCATTATGGGTTATAGTGTGTAGATTAATGGGGGGGGGGGGGGGGCGATTCAATACATTATAGAACAAGGATGTAACTTAATAAAATGTGGAAAAAGTCAAGGGGTCTGAATACTTTCCAAAGACACTGTAGGGGAAACACTGATAGAGCTAAACAGCTCATACAGGCTAGCCTTCTACCTTTGTAGGCTAACAGCAACACCATGCCTATTTTGTGGATTTTTGCAACGGTGTCTGTCCATTCTCCCATTGGTGTGAAATCACTTCAAATGTGGATTGCAAAAAAAAAAAAAAAAAACTTTTGTTGTTGCCTTATAACAGAACAGGATTAAATGTAGTGGGCAGGCTTTCCTATTCTATTGAGACAGTAATAACTAACCAGGCCATCCAGACAGCTGAAGGACTATGAGAGAGAAATGAGGGGAGAGAAATTATCCTAAACTCTCAATTGGCTAACAGGGACACCAGTCCAAAAATAATTAGAAAAATAAAATATTCAACGTGGGCTTGTCTTTTTTTTTTTGCAGCTACCTCTCAAATACTGAAACATTTATAAATGTTGAAATTAATGAGCCTGGAGCCCGGGGGGAATAGAGGTGTTAATGATGACGTATTCTATGACTTTATAAGTTCAGTTTACCTCACTTCAGCTACCTTCTCCTCTATACACCTCCCTAACTAATTTCACCAATGAATGATCTGCAAGATACCCATAGACTTCCAGTCACTGCTCTAATGCTAGTTAGCAATTGTGCTAGCTCTGGTTGGCAACCTTCTTCAATATGCAGGCAGAGACATAAAAATGGTATCCACAGATTTCAGGAAAACTTGAATCTTTTTTACCTCATTTCTAACAGCATGTCACCTGTGAAACTAGAAGGAAACGAACTCTAGATCACCTTTACTGCCCAGTGTTGCAAGCCTACAAGATGAGCTAAATAGCTTCTATACTAGCTTTGAGGCAAGCAACACTGAACCATGCATGAGAGCACAAGCTGTTCCGGACGACTGTGCGATCACTCTCTCCGTAGCCAATGTGAGACCCTTAAACAGGTTAAAATTCACAAGACCGGACGGATTACCAGGATGCGTACTCAGAGCATGCGCCGACCAGCTGGCAAGTGTCTTCACTGACATTTTCAACCTGTAATACCTAAGTGTGTCAAGCAGACCACCATAGACCCTGTGGCAAAGAACACCAAGGTAACCTGTCTAAATGACTAATCGCCCGAAGCACTCACATCTGGAGCCATGAAATGCTTTGACACGCTGGTCATGGCTCATATCAACACCATCATCCCAGAAACAATGGACCCATTCCAATACGCATACGTCCCAACAGATCCACAGATGACGCAAGCTTTATTGCCCCTCAGGGCTGTGTGCTGAGTCCCCTCCAATACTCGCTGTACACCCACAACTGCATGGCCGTGCACGACTCCAACAACATAATCAAGTTTGCCGATGACAACGGTGGGCCTGATCAACAACAATGACACAGCCTATAGGGAGGAGGTCAGAGACCTGACAGTGTGGTGCCAGGACAACAACCTCTCCCTCAATGATGAGACAGGCTATAGGGAGGAGGTCAGAGACCTGACAGTGTGGTGCCAGGACCACAACCTCTCCCTCAATGATGAGACAGCCTATCGGGAGGAGGTCAGAGACCTGACAGTGTGTTGCCAGGACAACAACCTCTCCCTCAATGATGAGACAGGCTATAGGGAGGAGGTCAGAGACCTGACAGTGTTGTGCCAGGACAACAACCTCTCCCTCAATGATGAGACAGGCTATAGGGAGGAGGTCAGAGACCTGACAGTGTTGTGCCAGGACAACAACCTCTCCCTCAACGATGAGACAGCCTATAGGGAGGAGGTCAGAGACCTGACAGTGTGGTGCCAGGACAACAACCTCTCCCTCAATGATGAGACAGGCTATGGGGAGGAGGTCAGAGACCTGACAGTGTGGTGCCAGGACAACAACCTCTCCCTCAACGATGAGACAGCCTATCGGGAGGAGGTCAGAGACCTGACAGTGTGTTGCCAGGACAACAACCTCTCCCTCAAAGTGTGCGAGATATGGGAGCTTATCGTAGACTACAGGGTAGCCTAGTGGTTAGAGCGTTGGACTAGTAACCGGAAGTTCAAACCCCCGAGCTGACAAGGTACAAATCTGTCGTTCTGCCCCTGAACAGGCAGTTAACCCACTGTTCACAGGCCGCCATTGAAAATAAGAATGTGTTCTTAACTGACTTGCCTGGTTAAATAAAGGTAAAATAAAAAAATAAAAGAACAGGAAACAGAGGGTAAACAAACAGGCCCCCATTCACATCAACGGGGCTGTAGTGGAGCAGGTCGAGAGCTTCAAGATCCTCTGTGTCCACATCGCTAAGAACCCTATCATGGTCCAAGGACAGTCGTAAAGAGTGCACGACTATGCCTCTTCCCCCTCAGGAGACTGAAAAGATATGGCATGGGGCCATCAGATCCTCAAAGTTCTACAGCTGCACCATTGAGAGTATCTTGACTGTCTGTATCGCCCTTTGTAAGGCAACTGCATCCAACCACAAGTTGCGACAGAGTATATACAACCCAGTATATTACTGGGGTCGAACTCCCTGACATCCAGGACCTCTATACCAGGCGGTATCAGAGGAAGGCCCTAAGAATTGTCAGACTCCAGCCACCCAAGTCATAGACTGTTCTCTATGCTACTGCACGGCAAGCAGCCTGCCCTTACACAGCCTGGAGGTGTGTTGGGTCATTGTCCTGTTGAAAAACGAATGATAGTCCCACTAAGTGTAAACCAGATAGGTTAGAGTATCACTGCAAAATGCTGTGGTAGCCATGCTGTTTAAGTGTGCCTTGAATTCTAAATAAATCACTGACAGTGTCACCAGCAATTCACCCCTACACCATCACACCTCCTCCTCCATGCTTCACGCTGGGAACCACACATGCAGAGATCATCTCTTCACCTACTCTGCGTCTCACAAAGACACGGCGGTTGGAACCATCGCTCGTGTTTCTTGGTCCAAACAAATCTCTTCTCCTTATTGGTTATCCTTTAGTAGTGGTTTCTTGGCAGTAATTTGACAATGAAGGCCTCTGAACAGTTGATGTTGAGATGTATCTGTTACTTGAACTCTGTGAAGCATCTATTTGGGCTGCAATTTCTGAGACTGGTAACACTAACGAACTTATCCTCTGCAGCAGAGGGAATTCTGGGTCTTTCCTGTGACGGTCCTCACGAGAGCCAGTTTCATCATAGCGCTTGATGGTTTTTGCGACTGCGCTTGAAGAAACTTTCAAATTCTTGAAATTTTCCGGATTTACTGACCTTCATGTCTTAAAGTAATGATGGACTGTTCTCTTTCTCTTATTTGAGCTGTTCTTGTCATAATATGGTCTTTTACTAAATAGGGACATCTTCTGTATACCACTCATACCTTGTCACAACACCACTGATTGGCTCAAAAACATCGAGGAAAGAAATTCCACAAATTAACTTTTAACCAGCCACACCTGTTAATTGAAATGCATTTCAGGTGACTACCTCATGAAGCTGGTTGAGAGAATGCCAAGAGTGTGCAAAGCTGTCATCAAGGCAAATGCTGCCTACTCTTTTTTTTATATTTCAGAAGAATCTGAAATATAAAATATATTTTCATTTGTTTAACACTTTTGTGGTTACTACATGATTCCATATGTGTTATTTCACAGTGTTGATGTCTTCACTATTATTCTACAATGTAGAAAATAGTAAAAAATAAAGAAAAACCATTGAATGAGTAGGTGTGTCCAAACTGTTGACTGGTAAGGTACATATCCAAGCCATCATTGTGTATGTATTTCTTGTGTTACCATTATTCTTTTTTATATATATTTTTTCAATGATTATTATAATATTGTATTCTGCGTTGTTGGGAAGATTTCGTAAGCAAGCATTTCCCTGTTAGTCTACACCTGTTGTTTTAAATAAGCAAGATGCTTTTTGTGGCAAACACACAGATCTGGGTTGCTCTTCTACAGCAGGTCTGCTGATTGACTGAGAAAGCAGTAGATGTTCTGGTCCAGGTCAGCACCACATACCTATGTGAGTCGGGGTTTCTCAACTCTGGAAGTACAAAACAAGTACCTAAACAGACTTCATGCTGAGTATGACCTCAGTGTTACACTGTCTAAAGCAGAGCCCAGACTAGACATACTTGTTGAAAACTTCAACCAGACACACACCTCTCATTAGGACAGTGTGTGTGTGTGTGTGTGTGTGTGTGTGTGTGTGTGTGTGTGTGTGTGTGTGTGTGTGTGTGTGTGTGTGTGTGTGTGTGTGTGTGTGTGTGTGTGTGTGTGTGTGTGTGTGTGTGTGTGTGTGTGTGTGTGTGTGTGTGTGTGTGTGTGTGTGTGTGTGTGTGTGTGTGTGTGTGTGTGTGTGTGTGTGTGTGTGTGTGTGTGTGTGTGTGTGTGTGTGTGTGTGTATTGCTTCAATCATTTTATTCCAGTTCAGAATGAAAAGTATTTATTGTATTTTAACAGGAACAGAGGTAATGTTTTAATGGGGAAAAATAAACATCAATAGCTATTTATATTATTATTATTATATATATATATGGATATTTTATTGTTATTTGATTTGATTTTTGATTATTGCTATTTGTCTATATTGCTTTTGTTCTAGGCAAAAGGGCAATGAAATGTACCAATATTTACATATAGTAGTATGTTTTCATGAGCTTGGATCCCAGGGAAACACTGAATTTCTCATGTGGGTCCCAGGCTGAAAACGTTTACGGGCCCGTTGTGTAGTCCTTCCTCATGTGGGTCCCAGGCTGAAAACGTTTACGGGCCCGTTGTGTAGTCCTTCCTCATGTGGGTCCCAGGCTGAAAACGTTTACGGGCCCGTTGTGTTGTCCTTCCTCATGTGGGTCCCAGGCTGAAAACGTTTACGGGCCCGTTGTGTAGTCCTTCCTCATGTGGGTCCCAGGCTGAAAACGTTTACGGGCCCGTTGTGTAGTCCTTCCTCATGTGGGTCCCAGGCTGAAAACGTTTACGGGCCCGTTGTGTTGTCCTTCCTCATGTGGGTCCCAGGCTGAAAACGTTTACGGGCCCGTTGTGTTGTCCTTCCTCATGTGGGTCCCAGGCTGAAAACGTTTAGGGGCCCGTTGTGTTGTCCTTCCTCATGTGGGTCCCAGGCTGAAAACGTTTACGGGCCCGTTGTGTAGTCCTTCCTCATGTGGGTCCCAGGCTGAAAACGTTTACGGGCCCGTTGTGTAGTCCTTCCTCATGTGGGCTGGAGCAGGAAAGCCTTTGTCCTGCTAACTAGGTCTATCCATTCAACCAAAAACACTGTTCATGTCTAGCTCTTTGTCAATTCATTTAAATTAAAAGCCACTCTGCTTTCATTTAACTGAATGTAAGTTTCCATCACTTCAGCTACCTTGTCTTAATTAACTTCATATCCCCTGTAGGTCTCCTTCACTAGGAGACAGGAGACCCACAGCTGTTCTGCCCCCTGAACAAGGCAGTTAACCCATTGTTCCTAGGCCGTCATTGAAAATAAGAATTTGTTCCGAACTGACTTGCCTAGTTAAATAAAAGGTACAATTTAAAAAATCATGTTTTTTTAAACTAGCTTCATAGAGTAAGCTATTACCAGCCTTGCTAGCTATCTAGGCATATTCAACAAAAAATAAACGGTTTATTCCTAGCACTTTAGTCTTCTAATTGAAGAAATGCAATAGGCCTAAAACATGTTGTACTGCCAACATCAAACTAGGACGCGCAGTGCATTGCTCGGGATGCGAGCTAAAACTCTTGCCAAAGCCAGCCGTAACTTCTCTTTACTTGAAGAATCTCAGTCTCAGTAAATCTCCATGTCTCTCTCCAGAAGGGAGGGGTCCACAAGCCACCCAGAGAAGAGAATGACCTATGATGCTTTCTTCTTCTTTGGTGCTCCGGAGGAAAAGGAGCTACAATATTTACCCCTTTTCCCCTCCAGTACGGTTAAATGCTTTTCCTTCCTAAATGGGAAATTTGATTGGATATTAGGACTGGACATTCCGATAGGATATGATCACAATACTTAGGTGTCGATACAACATGTATTGGCATTGTCATAGTTCTATATGTAGGGCGAGTTGATGTTCCCAACATATTGCTCACTCTATGTCCACAACAGAGAAAGGAGAGAGCCCGATAACATGAGTTTCGATCAGTCGTGGAAATAAAAGTTATGAAAACATGTTGGCTCACTATTTTTTTTTAAACGTAGATGGAGAACAAACAATAGGGATTTTTTTTTATTTAAATGCCGATTAGCTCTAGCTAATGCTACCTAGCAACAACAACAAAAATATGCGATATATTAGGCTGTGGGCCAATAATACATCATCCAAAAATAATATTGCGATATATAACTATCAATGTTTTCCTTCATGAATACTGGATATAGGCCGAGACCAGGCCCAAGAAAAGTGTTGAGGCGGAAAATACTGGATATAGGCCTAGACCAGGCCCAAGAAAAGTGTTGAGGCGGAAAATACTGGATATAGGCCTAGACCAGGCCCAAGAAAAGTGTTGAGGCGGAAAATACTGGATATAGGCCTAGACCAGGTCCAAGAAAAGTGTTGACGCGGAAAATACTGGATATAGGCCTAGACCAGGCCCAAGAAAAGTGTTGACGCGGAAAATACTGGAACACCCCTGGAAACATGGAGACAGAACGAGGAAACATCCACTAGATCAAAAGCATACAACTTAAAACGATCATGAAAAATAACAGACTTTCTTCTTCGAGAAGAAATAAGTCTAATTTTTCCTCATGAACAGTATTTTTTTTACAATGTTTTTTCTTTTCTACTTCTGGTCTTTTCCAAAAACTTGCTGGGTTTGTGAACGTTAAAAGAAACGTTTCCAGGTGTCTTATTGCATTTCAGTCTCATTTACAATCTCTTTTTGCTTTCGCAGATCCCCAGTGAGTGTTTCTGTGGCCTCTCTGTTTCAGGAGATCCCCAGTGAGTGTTTCTGTGTGTTCTCTGTTTCAGGAGATCCCCAGTGAGTGTTTCTGTGGCCTCTCTGCTTTGGCAGATCCCCAGTGAGTGATTCTGTGTGCTCTCTGTTTCGGGAGATCCCCAGTGAGTGTTTCTGTGTGCTCTCTGTTTCGGGAGATCCCCAGTGAGTGTTTCTGTGTGCTCTCTGTTTCGGGAGATCCCCAGTGAGTGTTTCTGTGGCCTCTCTGTTTTGGGAGATCTCCAGTGAGTGTTTCTGTGTGCTCTCTGTTGCAGGAGATCCCCAGTGAGCGTTTCTGTGGCCTCTCTGTTTCAGGAGATCCCCAGTGAGTGTTTCTGTGTGCTCTCTGTTTCGGGAGATCCCCAGTGAGTGTTTCTGTGTGCTCTCTGTTTCGGGAGATCCCCAGTGAGTGTTTCTGTGTGCTCTCTGTTTCGGGAGATCCCCAGTGAGTGTTTCTGTGTGCTCTCTGATTTGGGAGATAGATCACAAGTGAGTGTTTCTTATCCAGTCTTTTATCATTCACGTACCAAAGAACACAGAAATACTTTGTAAGTTAACAATGTCAGACAGTTACATTGTAACATTGTAACAAATGTCAGACAGTTACATTGTAACATTGTAATAAATGTCAGACAGTTACATTGTAACATTGTAACAAATGTCAGACAGTTACATTGTAACATTGTAACAAAGGTCAGACAGTTACATTGTAACAAAGGTCAGACAGTTACATTGTAACATTGTAACAAATGTCAGACAGTTACATTGTAACATTGTAACAAATGTCAGACAGTTACATTGTAACATTGTAACAAATGTCAGACAGTTATATTGTAACATTGTAACAAATGTCAGACAGTTACATTGTAACATTGTAAGAAATGTCAGACAGTTACATTGTAACAAAGGTCAGACAGTTACATTGTAACATTGTAACAAATGTCAGACAGTTACATTGTAACATTGTAACAAATGTCAGGCAGTTACATTGTAACAAATGTCAGACAGTTACATTGTAACATTGTAACAAAGGTCAGACAGTTACATTGTAACATTGTAACAAATGTCAGACAGTTACATTGTAACATTGTAACAAATGTCAGACAGTTACATTGTAACATTGTAACAAATGTCAGACAGTTACATTGTAACATTGTAACAAAGGTCAGACAGTTACATTGTAACAAAGGTCAGACAGTTACATTGTAACCAAGTTCAGACAGTTACATTGTGATTGTACTGAGGAAAGGCACGCACACATACTTTTAAACATTTAAAGAATTTGAGATTGTTAATTTGAGACCCTAACCTAAAACTAACATTCCCGATCATCATCATCATCATCATCATCATCATGAAGGCAAAAAATGCCCCCTTACACTCAATAACTGGATTTGCCACCTTTATCTGCACTGACTCCAACCAACCACTTCCTGTAGTTGTTGATCAGTCTCTCACATCACTGTGGAGGAATTTACTGTAGCTGCACTGACTCCAACCAACCACTTCCTGTAGTTGTTGATCAGTCTCTCACATCGCTGTGAAGGAATTTACTGTAGCTGCACTGACTCCAACCAACCACTTCCTGTAGTTGTTGATCAGTCTCTCACATCGCTGTGAAGGAATTTACTGTAGCTGCACTGACTCCAACCAACCACTTCCTGTAGTTGTTGATCAGTCTCTCACATCGCTGTGAAGGAATTTACTGTAGCTGCACTGACTCCAACCAACCACTTCCTGTAGTTGTTGATCAGTCTCTCACATCGCTGTGAAGGAATTTACTGTAGCTGCACTGACTCCAACCAACCACTTCCTGTAGTTGTTGATCAGTCTCTCACATCGCTGTGAAGGAATTTACTGTAGCTGCACTGACTCCAACCAACCACTTCCTGTAGTTGTTGATCAGTCTCTCACATCGCTGTGGAGGAATTTACTGTAGCTGCACTGACTCCAACCAACCACTTCCTGTAGTTGTTGATCAGTCTCTCACATCGCTGTGAAGGAATTTACTGTAGCTGCACTGACTCCAACCAAACACTTCCTGTAGTTGTTGATCAGTCTCTCACATCGTTGTGGAGGAATTTTGCCCCACTCTTGCATGCAGAACTGCTTTAACTCAGAAACATTTATGGGTTTTCAAGCATGAACTGCTCATTTCAAGTCCTGTCACAACATCTCAATTGGGATTAGATCTGGACTTTGACTAGGCCATTACAAAATTTCAAATGTGTTGATTTTTTTAGCTATTTTCATGAAGACTTGATTGTGTGTTTTGGATCATTGTCTTGCTGCATAACTCAGCTACACTTCAGCTTCAGCTCACAGACGGATGGCCTGACATTCTCCTGCAGAATTCATGGTTCCTTCAACTAAGGCAAGTCGTTCAGGTCCTGAGGCAGCAAAGCCTCCTCAAACCATCACAATACCGCCACCATGCTTGACGGTTGTTATGAGGTTCCTAAAGGTTTTCGCCACACACAAATGGGACCCATGTCGTCCAAAAGGTTAACTCAAGTTTGTCAAAAAAAAAAAGCACATGGATGAACATGAAGACTCTCGGGAAGAAGGTTCTATGGACAGATGAGGCAACGGTATAACTTTTTTGAACGACGTGGGTCTCATCATGCCTGGTGAAAAACAAAACACTGCATTCCACAGCAAGAACCCCATACCAGCGGTCAAAACAGAATGGAGGTGGTAGAACCCCATACTAGCGGTCAAAACAGAATGGAGGTGGTAGAACCCCATACCAGCGGTCAAAACAGAATGGAGGTGGTAGAACCCCATACCAGCGGTCAAAACAGAATGGAGGTGGTAGAACCCCATACCAGCGGTCAAAACAGAATGGAGGTGGTAGAACCCCATACCAGCGGTCAAAACAGAATGGAGGTGGTAGAACCCCATACCAGCGGTCAAAACAGAATGGTAGTGTGATGGTTTGGGGTCCAGAATGGAGGTGGTAGTGATGGTTTGGGGTCCAGAATGGAGGTGGTAGTGTGATGGTTTGGGGTCCAGAATGGAGGTGGTAGTGATGGTTTGGGGTCCAGAATGGAGGTGGTAGTGTGATGGTTTGGGGTCCAGAATGGAGGTGGTAGTGTGATGGTTTGGGGTCCAGAATGGAGGTGGTGGTGATGGTTTGGGGTCCAGAATGGAGGTGGTAGTGTGATGGTTTGGGGTCCAGAATGGAGGTGGTAGTGTGATGGTTTGGGGTCCAGAATGGAGGTGGTAGTGTGATGGTTTAGGGTCCAGAATGGAGGTGGTAGTGATGGTTTAGGGTCCAGAATGGAGGTGGTAGTGTGATGGTTTAGGGTCCAGAATGGAGGTGGTAGTGTGATGGTTTGGGGTCCAGAATGGAGGTGGTAGTGTGATGGTTTGGGGTCCAGAATGGAGGTGGTAGTGTGATGGTTTGGGGTCCAGAATGGATGTGGTAGTGTGATGGTTTGGGGTCCAGAATGGAGGTGGTAGTGTGATGGTTTGGGGTCCAGAATGGAGGTGGTAGTGGGATGGTTTAGGGTCCAGAATGGAGGTGGTAGTGTGATGGTTTAGGGTCCAGAATGGAGGTGGTAGTGTGATGGTTTAGGGTCCAGAATGGAGGTGGTAGTGTGATGGTTTAGGGTCCAGAATGGAGGTGGTAGTGATGGTTTGGGGTCCAGAATGGAGGTGGTAGTGTGATGGTTTAGGGTCCAGAATGGAGGTGGTAGTGTGATGGTTTGGGGTCCAGAATGGAGGTGGTGGTGATGGTTTGGGGTCCAGAATGGAGGTGGTAGTGTGATGGTTTGGGGTCCAGAATGGAGGTGGTAGTGTGATGGTTTGGGGTCCAGAATGGAGGTGGTAGTGTGATGGTTTAGGGTCCAGAATGGAGGTGGTAGTGATGGTTTAGGGTCCAGAATGGAGGTGGTAGTGTGATGGTTTAGGGTCCAGAATGGAGGTGGTAGTGTGATGGTTTGGGGTCCAGAATGGAGGTGGTAGTGTGATGGTTTGGGGTCCAGAATGGATGTGGTAGTGTGATGGTTTGGGGTCCAGAATGGAGGTGGTAGTGTGATGGTTTGGGGTCCAGAATGGAGGTGGTAGTGGGATGGTTTAGGGTCCAGAATGGAGGTGGTAGTGTGATGGTTTGGGGTCCAGAATGGAGGTGGTAGTGTGATGGTTTGGGGTCCAGAATGGAGGTGGTAGTGTGATGGTTTAGGGTCCAGAATGGAGGTGGTAGTGTGATGGTTTAAGGTCCAGAATGGAGGTGGTAGTGATGGTTTGGGGTCCAGAATGGAGGTGGTAGTGATGGTTTGGGGTCCAGAATGGAGGTGGTAGTGATGGTTTGGGGTCCAGAATGGAGGTGGTAGTGTGATGGTTTGGGGTCCAGAATGGAGGTGGTAGTGATGGTTTAGGGTCCAGAATGGAGGTGGTAGTGTGATGGTTTGGGGTCCAGAATGGAGGTGGTAGTGATGGTTTAGGGTCCAGAATGGAGGTGGTAGTGATGGTTTGGGGGTCCAGAATGGAGGTGGTAGTGTGATGATTTGGGGTCCAGAATGGAGGTGGTAGTGATGGTTTGGGGTCCAGAATGGAGGTCGTAGTGATGGTTTGGGGTCCAGAATGGAGGTGGTAGTGATGGTTTGGGGTCCAGAATGGAGGTGGTAGTGATGGTTTGGGGTCCAGAATGGAGGTGGTAGTGATGGTTTAGGGTCCAGAATGGAGTTGGTAGTGATGGTTTGGGGTCCAGAATGGGGGTGGTAGTGTGATGATTTGGGGTCCAGAATGGAGGTGGTAGTGATGGTTTGGGGTCCAGAATGGAGGTGGTAGTGTGATGGTTTGGGGTCCAGAATGGAGGTGGTAGTGATGGTTTGGGGTCCAGAATGGAGGTGGTAGTGATGGTTTGGGGTCCAGAATGGAAGTGGTAGTGTGATGGTTTAGGGTCCAGAATGGAGGTGGTAGTGTGATGGTTTGGGGTCCAGAATGGAGGTGGTAGTGATGGTTTGGGGTCCAGAATGGAGGTGGTAGTGGTGGTTTGGGGTCCACAATGGAGGTGGTAGTGATGGTTTGGGGTCCAGAATGGAGGTGGTAGTGTGATGGTTTAGGGTCCAGAATGAAGGTGGTAGTGTGATGGTGACAGGAGATGTATTCTCCAAAACACCTGACGCGGCATCAACAACAGATTGTTGAACGTCTACAAACACACTGTCAATGAGTCATCCCACTGACGAGAATGATGTGCTGACAACATGGAGAAGAGGCACACAGTAGAGGACCTAATCAAGCAGCATTAATACCATGGTATATCACCATGGGTGGGGGACAGTAAGAAGGTGAGTCCTCTCTGGTATATCACCATGGGTGGGGGACAGTAAGAAGGTGAGTCCTCTAGTATATCACCATGGGTGGGGGACAGTAAGAAGGTGAGTCCTCTAGTATATCACCATGGGTGGGGGACAGTAAGAAGGTGAGTCCTCTCTGGTATATCACCATGGGTGGGGACAGTAAGAAGGTGAGTCCTCTCTGGTATATCACCATGGGTGGGGACAGTAAGAAGGTGAGTCCTCTCTGGTATATCACCATGGGTGGGGGACAGTAAGAAGGTGAGTCCTCTCTGGTATATCACCATGGGTGGGGGACAGCAAGAAGGTGAGTCCTCTAGTATATCACCATGGGTGGGGGACAGTAAGAAGGTGAGTCCTCTAGTATATCACCATGGGTGGGGGACAGCAAGAAGGTGAGTCCTCTAGTATATCACCATGGGTGGGGGACAGTAAGAAGGTGAGTCCTCTAGTATATCACCATGGGTGGGGGACAGTAAGAAGGTGAGTCCTCTAGTATATCACCATGGGTGGGGACAGTAGGAAGGTGAGTCCTCTCTGGTATATCACCATGGGTGGGGGACAGTAAGAAGGTGAGTCCTCTAGTATATCACCATGGGTGGGGGACAGTAGGAAGGTGAGTCCTCTCTAGTATATCACCATGGGTGGGGACAGTAAGAAGGTGAGTCCTCTAGTATATCACCATGGGTGGGGGACAGTAAGAAGGTGAGTCCTCTAGTATATCACCATGGGTGGGGGACAGTAAGAAGGTGAGTCCTCTAGTATATCACCATGGGTGGGGGACAGTATGAAGGTGAGTCCTCTAGTATATCACCATGGGTGGGGACAGTAGGAAGGTGAGTCCTCTCTAGTATATCACCATGGGTGGGGGACAGTAAGAAGGTGAGTCCTCTAGTATATCACCATGGGTGGGGGACAGTAAGAAGGTGAGTCCTTTCTAGTATATCACCATGGGTGGGGGACAGTAAGAAGGTGAGTCCTCTAGTATATCACCATGGGTGGGGGACAGTAAGAAGGTGAGTCCTCTAGTATATCACCATGGGTGGGGACAGTAGGAAGGTGAGTCCTCTCTAGTATATCACCATGGGTGGGGACAGTAGGAAGGTGAGTCCTCTCTAGTATATCACCATGGGTGGGGGACAGTAAGAAGGTGAGTCCTCTAGTATATCACCATGGGTGGGGACAGTAGGAAGGTGAGTCCTCTCTGGTATATCACCATGGGTGGGGGACAGTAGGAAGGTGAGTCCTCTCTGGTATATCACCATGGGTGGGGACAGTAGGAAGGTGAGTCCTCTAGTATATCACCATGGGTGGGGGACAGTAGGAAGGTGAGTCCTCTAGTATATCACCATGGGTGGGGACAGTAGGAAGGTGAGTCCTCTAGTATATCACCATGGGTGGGGGACAGTAGGAAGGTGAGTCCTCTAGTATATCACCATGGGTGGGGGACAGTAAGAAGGTGAGTCCTCTAGTATATCACCATGGGTGGGGACAGTAAGAAGGTGAGTCCTCTAGTATATCACCATGGGTGGGGGACAGTAAGAAGGTGAGTCCTCTAGTATATCACCATGGGTGGGGACAGTAGGAAGGTGAGTCCTCTCTGGTATATCACCATGGGTGGGGGACAGTAGGAAGGTGAGTCCTCTCTGGTATATCACCATGGGTGGGGGACAGTAAGAAGGTGAGTCCTCTCTGGTATATCACCATGGGTGGGGACAGTAGGAAGGTGAGTCCTCTAGTATATCACCATGGGTGGGGGACAGTAGGAAGGTGAGTCCTCTAGTATATCACCATGGGTGGGGGACAGTAAGAAGGTGAGTCCTCTAGTATATCACCATGGGTGGGGGACAGTAAGAAGGTGAGTCCTCTAGTATATCACCATGGGTGGGGGACAGTAAGAAGGTGAGTCCTCTAGTATATCACCATGGGTGGGGACAGTAAGAAGGTGAGTCCTCTAGTATATCACCATGGGTGGGGGACAGTAAGAAGGTGAGTCCTCTAGTATATCACCATGGGTGGGGACAGTAGGAAGGTGAGTCCTCTCTGGTATATCACCATGGGTGGGGACAGTAGGAAGGTGAGTCCTCTCTAGTATATCACCATGGGTGGGGGACAGTAGGAAGGTGAGTCCTCTCTAGTATATCACCATGGGTGGGGGACAGTAAGAAGGTGAGTCCTCTAGTATATCACCATGGGTGGGGGACAGTAGGAAGGTGAGTCCTCTAGTATATCACCATGGGTGGGGGACAGTAAGAAGGTGAGTCCTCTAGTATATCACCATGGGTGGGGACAGTAGGAAGGTGAGTCCTCTCTAGTATATCACCATGGGTGGGGACAGTAGGAAGGTGAGTCATCTCTAGTATATCACCATGGGTGGGGGGCAGTAGGAAGGTGAGTCCTCTCTGGTATATCACCATGGGTGGGGACAGTAGGAAGGTGAGTCCTCTCTGGTATATCACCATGGGTGGGGGACAGTAGGAAGGTGAGTCCTCTCTAGTATATCACCATGGGTGGGGACAGTAGGAAGGTGAGTCCTCTCTGGTAATTAACCAGGACTGCACTGCCCCCTAGAGGTAATACACAGAACCATATCTACATTGTGAATCACGTCATTTTATGAATTATTTTTATTTTTTTTGAAAAATGTAAACGGTAAAACTGCATTTTAAACGCTAAGTAAATGTTTTTATTTGTCACATCCCTAGCGCACACACACACACACACACACACACACACACACACACAGTCATCTTGCGGAAGGCGTAGGGACAGGATTTGGAATGAGGCAGTTGGAAGGGAGTGACTGTGATGCGATCTGTTCTGGCTACGGTACAGACTGGGGGTCTGCAATCCTACTGCTGCTACATTCCATTAAACACACACACACACACACACACACACGGTGGAATAGCATGCGATGCTGGAGTGCCTTAGTAGTACATCCCATCCCGCCCACCCACCCCCACACACCGGGCTGAGTTGGCTGCCTCACATATGATGGAATGTTTGAGACAGACAGAGGTCACAGCCAAAGGTCACACCTCAGGTTCCATCATCACACAGTACAGTACTCACTGCCACCCACCAACACACACTGTACAGTACCCACTGCCACCCACAAACACACACAGTACACAGTACAGTACCCACTGCCACCCACAAACACACACAGACACAGTACAGTACTCACTACCACCCACAAACACACACAGTACAGTACTCACTACCACCCACAAACACACACAGTACACAGTACAGTACTCACTGCCACCCACAAACACACACAGTACACAGTACAGTACTCACTGCCACCCACAAACACACACAGTACACAGTACAGTACTCACTGCCACCCACAAACACACACAGTACACAGTACAGTACTCACTGCCACCCACAAACACACACAGACACAGTACAGTACTCACTACCACCCACAAACACACACAGTACAGTACTCACTGCCACCCACAAACACACACAGTACACAGTACAGTACTCACTACCACCCACAAACACACACAGTACAGTACTCACTACCACCCACAAACACACACAGTACACAGTACAGTACTCACTGCCACCCACAAACACACACAGTACAGTACTCACTGCCACCCACAAACACACACAGTACACAGTACAGTACTCACTGCCACCCACAAACACACACAGTACACAGTACAGTACTCACTGCCACCCACAAACACACACAGTACACAGTACAGTACTCACTACCACCCACAAACACACACAGTACACAGTACAGTACTCACTACCACCCACAAACACACACAGTACACAGTACAGTACTCACTGCCACCCACAAACACACACAGTACACAGTACAGTACTCACTGCCACCCACAAACACACACAGTACACAGTACAGTACTCACTACCACCCACAAACACACACAGTACACAGTACAGTACTCACTGCCACCCACAAACACACACAGACACAGTACAGTACTCACTACCACCCACAAACACACACAGTACACAGTACAGTACTCACTGCCACCCACAAACACACACAGTACACAGTACAGTACTCACTACCACCCACAAACACACACAGTACACAGTACAGTACTCACTACCACCCACAAACACACACAGTACACAGTACAGTACTCACTACCACCCACAAACACACACAGTACTCACTACCACCCACAAACACACACAGTACACAGTACAGTACTCACTACCACCCACAAACACACACAGTACACAGTACTCACTACCACCCACAAACACACACAGTACACAGTACAGTACTCACTACCACCCACAAACACACACAGTACACAGTACAGTACTCACTACCACCCACAAACACACACAGTACTCACTACCACCCACAAACACACACAGTACACAGTACAGTACTCACTACCACCCACAAACACACACAGTACACAGTACTCACTACCACCCACAAACACACACAGTACACAGTACAGTACTCACTACCACCCACAAACACACACAGTACACAGTACAGTACTCACTACCACCCACAAACACACACAGTACACAGTACTCACTACCACCCACAAACACACACAGTACACAGTACAGTACTCACTGCCACCCACAAACACACACAGACACAGTACAGTGTTTGTATTGAATCCCCATTAGCTGCCACCTTGGCAGGTATTTTTAGAAGGCAGTAATATGCAATTTAAAATGTGACATGAATGGGACCCATTTGAAAACACTGTTCATAACACATTAAGTGTGTTCCCTCAGGCCACTACTCTACTACCACATACAGCACATTCGGAAAGTAGACTCAACCACTTGTTGACTTGGGACATTTTGTTATGTTACAGCTATATAAAAACAATCCATTTACACGCAATATCCAGTGACAAAGCAAAGACAGGATTTTAGGAAATGTTTGCCAATGTATTTATTTATTTTAAATATGAAAACTGAAATATCACATTTACATAAGTATTCAGACCCTTTAGTCAGTACTTTGTTGAAGCACATCCGGTAGCGATTACAAGTGAGTCTTCTTGGGTATGACGCTACAAGTTTGACACACCTGTATTTGTGGAGTTTCTCCCATTTTTCTCTGCTGATCATCTCAAGCTCTGTCAGGTTGGATGGGGAGTGTTGCTGTATAGCTATTTTCAGGTCTCTCCAGAGATGTTCGATCGGGACAATTCCTTCAACGTTATGGCTTGGTTTTTTGCTCTGACTTATACTGTCAACTGTGGGACCTTATATAGACAGGTGTGTGCCGTTACAAATCATGTCCAATCAGTTGAATTTACCACAGGTGGACTCCAATCAAGTTTTAGAAACATCTCAAGCATGATCAATGGAAACAGGATGTGCCTGAGCTAAATTTTGATCTGAATAGCTATATAAAGAGGTATCTGTTTTGTAGCTTTAATACATTTGCAAACATTTCTAAAAATCTGTTTTCGCTTTATCATTATGGGGTATTGTGTGCGGATTGCTGAGAATATTTGTTTTATTTAATCCATTTTAGAATACGGTTTTAACATAACAAAATGTGGAAAAAGTCAAGGGGTCTGAATACTTTCCGAAGGCACTGTATCTACTGTATCTTTTTTTTTTTTTTTACTTATTTTACTGATTGCATCAGTTATCTGATTTGGAATAGAGTTCCATGTAGTCATGGCTCTATGTACTGTGTGCCTCCCATGGTCTGTTCTGGACTTGATCGTGAAGAGAACTCTGGGGACATGTCATGTGGGGTATGTATGGGTGTCTGAGCTGTGTGCTAGTAGTTTAAAAAAATGGACAGCTCGGTACATTCAGCATGTCAACACAAAAACAAGTAATTTCTCCTCCACTTTGAGCCATGAGAGATTGACATGGATATTATTAATGTTATCTCTCCTTGTACATTTAAGGGTCAGCCGTGCTGCCCTGTTTTGAGACAATTGTAATTTTCCGAGGTCCGTCTTTGTGGCACCTGACCACATGACTGAACAGTAGTCTAGGTGCAACAAAACTAGGGCCTGTAGGACCTGCCTTGTTGATAGTGCTGTTAAGAAGGTAGAAACTAGGGCCTGTAGGACCTGCCTTGTTGATAGTGCTGTTAAGAAGGTAGAAACTAGAGCCTGTAGGACCTGCCTTGTTGATAGTGCTGTTAAGAAGGTAGAAACTTGGGCCTGTAGGACCTGCCTTGTTGATAGTGCTGTTAAGAAGGTAGAAACTAGGGCCTGTAGGACCTGCCTTGTTGATAGTGCTGTTAAGAAGGTAGAAACTAGGGCCTGTAGGACCTGCCTTGTTGATAGTGCTGTTAAGAAGGTAGAAACTAGGGCCTGTAGGACCTGCCTTGTTGATAGTGCTGTTAAGAAGGTAGAAACTAGGGCCTGTAGGACCTGCCTTGTTGATAGTGCTGTTAAGAAGGTAGAAACTAGGGCCTGTAGGACCTGCCTTGTTGATAGTGCTGTTAAGAAGGTAGAAACTAGGGCCTGTAGGACCTGCCTTGTTGATAGTGCTGTTAAGAAGGTAGAAACTTGGGCCTGTAGGACCTGCCTTGTTGATAGTGCTGTTAAGAAGGTAGAAACTAGGGCCTGTAGGACCTGCCTTGTTGATAGTGCTGTTAAGAAGGTAGAAACTAGAGCCTGTAGGACCTGCCCTGTTGATAGTGTTGTTAAGAAGGCAGAGCAGCACTTTATTATGGACAGACCTCATCTCCCCATCTGAGCTACTGTTGTATCAATATGTTTTGACCATAACAGTTTACAATCTAGGGTTTCTCCAAGCAGTTTAGTCACCTCAACTTGCTCAATTTCCACATGATGTATTACAAGATTTAGTTGAGGTTTATTGATTAGTGAATGACTTGTCCCAAAATTAAATGCTTTCAGTTTTGGAAATATTTAGGACTAACTTATTACTTTGCCACCCATTCTGAAACGAACTACAGCTCTTTGTTAAGTTTTGCAGTGATTTCACTCAAAGTCAGTGGAACATTACCTGTAAAGATATTTTTTTAAAGTAAGGGGCCGAGACAGCTTCCCTGGGGAATTCCTGACTCTAGCTGGATTATGTTGGAGAGGCTTCCATTAAAGAACACACTCTTGTGTTCTGTTAGACAGGTAACTCTTTCTCCATAATATAGCAGGGGGTGCAAAGCCATAACACGTTTGCCGATCGGCTGTGCAGCCAGACTTATTTACCATTCCTTTTGCCTCATCCCTCTCAACCATAATTTTTTTTTCAATTTCTCATCAATCCACAGAGATTTAACAGGTTTTACAGTCATTTTATTAAATGGCTGCATGCTTATTAGTAACTGGAATAAGCAATTTCATAAATATGTCAAGTGCAGCTTCTGGTTGCTCCTCACTTCACACCAACAAATATTATATACATCATCAACATATGAATCACTACAAAACTTCTTGTTTGACATGTTATACACTATATTAGGCCCAGTCTTTGTAACTTTGGTTTTCCTAGACATGGCTACCATATTGTGATCACTACATCCTATGGATCTGGATACTGCTTGAAAGCACATTTCTGCAGCATCAGTTTTTTTAAGTGATCAATACATGTTGATTTCATTCCTGTGCTGTTTGTAACTACCCTGGTAGGTTGACTGATAACCTGAACCAGGTTGCAGGTTGAACCTGTAGCCATACTACTTCCAACAGTATTTAGCCATATAAACACACAGGACTAATCTCCTGCTCAAGGAAGTCTCTCACGAGAAAGATGGTTAGATCACTTCACATCTTAGTAAGGAGTTTTGCCATGTCGGCTATATCACTTAAATATTAAGAGCGGGAAGAGTATCGCCACAGCATTGCATCACAGCCCTGTCACTGTGCATTGACTATTTCCCCATGGAGTGACTACTACAAAGTGATTTTTTTTTTAATCTAACCAGTTTTCCTTGAATTTCACAAATATTGAATATGAACATTTCTTGATCGGCTACATCATCTAATATTAACAGCAGTAAGTGCAGCTTCTCCTACGGACAAATATCACAGCTCCCAATGAATAGGCTATAACACTTTAGGAGAGACAAAATTATTCTGTTTCTTTTGGAACTATTGCAAAGGGTTTTAGTGGATAATGACACATTTTCACAAGACAGAACATTTGCTTTCAAGGACAAGGAGAGGAAGAAAAGCAGAGGTCTTTTGCAGAACTAAATGGCTAAGATGAAACGATACGAAATGGCATCAAAAGAATCAAAAGAAAAGTTGTTTTTTCAAAAGAAAAGAAAAAATTCTTTACAAATATTAATATAAACACAGTGGCAGTCAAGGGGGCGACAGGGTAGCCTAGTGGTTAGAGCGTTGGACTAGTAATCAAAAGGTTGCAAGTTCAAATCCCCGAGCTGACAAGGTACAAATCTGTCGTTCTGCCCCTGAACAGGCAGTTAACCCACTGTTCCTAGGCAGTCATTGAAAATAAGAATTTGTTCTTAACTGACTTGCCTAGTAAAATAAAGGTAAAATAAAAAGGTTTGGACACTGTACTATTTTCTACAAATAAAGAAAAACCCTTGAATGAGTAGGTGTGTCCAACCTTTTGTCTGACACTATCTCAAAAGTAACTTTTTAAATGTCTTATTTTTAGACGTTTTGTTTGGAACAATATGGCCTACTCTTCAAGCACGTCAAATGTCCTGAGCTCTACTTTTAACGATGTTACCCATTTCACACACAGTAATTCACATTTCGGTCAATAACCAATCACAGCCCTCCTTTAGGATTTCACATTTAGCAAATCACCAGCAGAGGGAGTTCCCTTTGAAATCCATTTACCGTTCACTGAGTTTGTGGTGCTCACAACATTTCAGAATTAGCAGAGAGCCCACTCTGGAAATGTAATGTACTTGGACAGTATATTGTTTCAAACAGTACGTCTTAAAGTGAACAAAATCCCCCAAAAATAACTTTTTAGATATTTATATATTTTAATGTTGAATACACTCCATACTTGAGAACACATTATACCACCTAGATTTGGTCTTACGTAGCAACATTTGAAATGGTGTTTTTAACATTGGATAAAAGTAGAGACTCAGAGCTAGATAATAGTACATCACACACTGCAGTTGAGGAACAATGAAAAAGTAATTCTGCTTTGAAAGTTGATAAACTTGTAACCCCACTTTTGAGAAAATGACACGTGAATGTTTTGGTACACCTACTGGAGAGTTCTCCTTTGCCTACACCCATTCAGCATCGTTCACAGCCTCTTAAGCTTTAGCTCCAACCATTCAGCAGCGTTCACACCCTTCTTAAGCTTTAGCTCCACCCATTCAGCATCGTTCACACCCTCTTAAGCTTTAGCTCCACCCATTCAGCATCGTTCACACCCTTCTTAAGCTTTAGCTCCACCCATTCAGCATCGTTCACACCCTCTTAAGCTTTAGCTCCACCCATTCAGCATCGTTCACACCCTTCTTAAGCTTTATCTCCACCCATTCAGCATCGTTCACACCCTCTTAAGCTTTAGCTCCACCCATCTCTTTAAGGATTCACATGTGAGGCCATGTGCTAAACAGAGTAAGTAAGGTAATGTAGTAAACAACCAAAGATTTCAAGACTAAAAGTGGTGAAAGTACAAGCAAAAAAGTAGTGGTAAAAATACACCTTATTCGGCAAGAGATTCGTGACACTTATCTAGTCCTTGGCCTATATCCTAATCTGACTTTGGTGCAGGTCATGTTGTTCTTCACATTACCGTATCTTATCAAGGCACAAGGCGAGACCCAGATGCAGACACAGGAGACAGATGGTTGGAGTCTTACAATGTTTAATAATCCAAAGGGGTAGGCAAGAGAATGGTCGAGGACAGGCAAGAAGGTCAAAACCAGATCAGAGCCCAGGGGGTTCAGAGTGGCAGACAGGCTCGTGGTCAAGGCAGGAAGAATAGTCAGGCAGGTGGGTACAGAGTCCAGAAACAGGCAAGTGTCAAAACCGGGAGGACTAGAAAAAGGAGAATAGCAAAAGGAGTACGAGAAAAACACGCTGATTGACTTGACTAAACATACAAGATGAACTGGCACAGAGAGACAGGAAACACAGGGATAAATACACTGGCACAGAGAGGCAGGAAACACAGGGATAAATACACTGGTACAGAGAGACAGGAAACACAGGGATAAATACACTGGCACAGAGAGACAGGAAACACAGGGATAAATACACTGGTACAGAGAGACAGGAAACACAGGGATAAATACACTGGTACAGAGAGACAGGAAACACAGGGATAAATACACTGGTACAGAGAGACAGGAAACACAGGGATAAATACACTGGCACAGAGAAACAGGAAACACAGGGATAAATACACTGGTACAGAGAGACAGGAAACACAGGGATAAATACACTGGCACAGAGAGACAGGAAACACAGGGATAAATACACTGGCACAGAGAGACAGGAAACACAGGGATAAATACACTGGCACAGAGAGACAGGAAACACAGGGATAAATACACTGGCACAGAGAGACAGGAAACACAGGGATAAATACACAGGTACAGAGAGACAGGAAACACAGGGATAAATACACTGGGACAGAGAGACAGGAAGCACAGGGATAAATACACTGGTACAGAGAGACAGGAAACACAGGGATAAATACACTGGCACAGAGAGACAGGAAACACAGGGATAAATACACTGGCACAGAGAGACAGGAAACACAGGGATAAATACACTGGCACAGAGAGACAGGAAACACAGGGATAAATACACTGGCACAGAGAGACAGGAAACACAGGGATAAATACACTGGGACAGAGAGACAGGAAACACAGGGATAAATACACTGGCACAGAGAGACAGGAAACACAGGGATAAATAAACTGGCACAGAGAGACAGGAAACACAGGGATAAATACACTGGGACAGAGAGACAGGAAACACAGGGATAAATACACTGGCACAGAGAGACAGGAAACACAGGGATAAATACACTGGTACAGAGAGACAGGAAACACAGGGATAAATACACTGGTACAGAGAGACAGGAAGCACAGGGATAAATACACTGGTACAGAGAGACAGGAAGCACAGGGATAAATACACTGGCACAGAGAGACAGGAAGCACAGGGATAAATACACTGGGACAGAGAGACAGGAAACACAGGGATAAATACACTGGCACAGAGAGACAGGAAACACAGGGATAAATACACTGGCACAGAGAGACAGGAAACACAGGGATAAATACACTGGCACAGAGAGACAGGAAGCACAGGGATAAATACACTGGTACAGAGAGACAGGAAGCACAGGGATAAATACACTGGTACAGAGAGACAGGAAACACAGGGATAAATACACTGGCACAGAGAGACAGGAATCACAGGGATAAATATACTGGTACAATGAGACAGGAATCACAGGGATACATACACTGGGACAGAGAGACAGGAAACACAGGGATACATACACTGGGACAGAGAGACAGGAAACACAAGGATAAATACACTGGCACAGAGAGACAGGAAGCACAGGGATAAATACACTGGGACAGAGAGACAGGAAACACAGGGATAAATACACTGGTACAGAGAGACAGGAAACACAGGGATAAATACACTGGTACAGAGAGACAGGAAGCACAGGGATAAATACACTGGTACAGAGAGACAGGAAACACAAGGATAAATACACTGGCACAGAGAGACAGGAAGCACGGGGATAAATACACTGGGACAGAGAGACAGTAAACACTGGGATAAATACACTGGTACAGAGAGACAGGAAACACAGGGATACATACACTGGAACAGAGAGACAGGAAACACAGGGATAGATACACTGGTACAGAGAGACAGGAAACACAGGGATAAATACACTGGTACAGAGAGACAGGAAACACAGGGATAAATACACTGGTACAGAGAGACAGGAAACACAAGGATAAATACACTGGTACAGAGAGACAGGAAGCACAGGGATAAATACACTGGGACAGAGAGACAGGAAGCACAGGGATAAATACACTGGGACAGAGAGACAGGAAACACAGGGATAAATACACTGGTACAGAGAGACAGGAAACACAGGGATAAATACACTGGTACAGAGAGACAGGAAACACAGGGATAAATACACTGGTACAGAGAGACAGGAAACACAGGGATAAATACACGGGAGAATAAGCAACACCTGGAGGGGGAGGAGACAGTAACGAGGACAGGTGAAACAGATCAGGGTGTGACAGTCTCTGGTAAACAAACACTATATCAAATAAAATCTATAGCTGTGGTTCAAATACTCATACTAACCGCACTAACCATACTATTTGTGACATAAATTGAGTACATAATATGCTTATTGGTCATGTTAACACACAGCTTAATTCTTCTGCGCTAGGGGGATTTGAAACTGTACTGTAGATGGTGTAACCAGATGGCTGATAGGGTAGAGTATGATCGAGTCCCAAATGTCACCCTATTTCCCTATGTAGTGCACTACTCTTAACCAGGGCCCATAAAGCTCTCATCAAAAGTAGTGCACTATGTAGGGAATAGGGTCCCATTTGGGATGCAACCTTGGGTGGGCAGACCTGGACAAGCCACTGTGTATGGCGGCCAAATATATTCATCACTTTCACTCCTCCACCAATTAGGAACTGTTTCCCTTTCGAATACAACGGATATTTAGTATAAATGTTAAAATACCACAAACTACGTATTAAGTGCAAGTTAAAACATAAATTAAAAAGAGCAGCCAAAGATCTGAACTTAAATCACCAATGTGCTTAAAAGGCTTTTCCAGTGTCTAAGTGCCTAATTCCTTCACAGTCAGAGAACCTAGGTGGTCTCCTCCTAGCCAGTCAGAAATGGACATGACATGTCACATGACCTCTCTATATTGAAACATAACATGTTATAATATAACAGAACAGGGCAAGCTGACATCGACAACATACATATACTTCTCTGTCCATAACATGGAGCTTCCAAGGTTATAACAATAACATAACATGGAGCTTCCAAGGTTATAACAATAACATAACATGGAGCTTCCAATGATAACAATAACATAACATGGAGCTTCCAATGTTATAACAATAACATAACATGGAGCTTCCAAGGTTATAACAATAACATAACATGTAGCTTCCATTATAACAATAACATAACATGTAGCTTCCAATGTTATAACAATAACATAACATGGCTAAACTCTGTCCATAACATGTAGCTTCAGTAGAACCAACACCAGGAGAAACACATTAAACTAGAAGCT
>NC_088214.1:6674928-6854928 GCF_036934945.1 Oncorhynchus masou masou
CTGAACAGTACAGACCCCCCCCCAATCCCTCTTATGACAGAATGGCTAGTGCTGAACAGTACAGACCCCCCCCCTCTTATGACAGAATGGCTGGTACAGAACAGTACAGACCCCCCCCCCAACCCCTCTTATGACAGAATGGCTGGTACAGAACAGTACAGACCCCCCCCCCCCCCAATCCCTCTTATGACAGAATGGCTAGTGCTGAACAGTACAGACCCCCCCCCCCCCAACCCCTCTTATGACAGAATGGCTGGTACAGAACAGTACAGACCCCCCCCAACTCCTCTTATGACAGAATGGCTAGTGCTGAACAGTACAGACCAGACCAGTACAGGGGTTCTTCACTATCCATTCTGTCATAAGCGTCAATCTGTCATGACTTCATTGTGTGTGTGTGTGCGTGTGTGTGTGTGTGTGTGTGTGTGTGTGTGTGTGTGTGTGTGTGTGTGTGCGTGTGTGTGTGTGCGTGCCTCTCATTATGTTATGCATTCAGCACAGCATCTCCAGCCTCGAGAATAGAACCCTTCCTCATCACATTATGAGCGCCGGTGTGCGTCGTGTCCATGGCGATACACACGTGAGGATGTGAGTTAGGCTGTGCAACCTTCACGACGGCTCCGGGTGGAGCCGGGTGGAGCTGGTATTTGATGTGTCCTGCCGGAGTTAATGGCAGCAAGGTTATGTCTGTTCTCTCACTCCATGTATGGTATATTAGTTTTTTTTAAATCAGGCTACTGCATCAGGCTACTGTATCAGGCTACTGAATCAGGCTACTGTATTAGTATACTGTATAAGGCTACTGAAACAGGCTACTTACTGTATCAGGCTACTGCATCAGGCTACTGCATCAGGCTACTGCATCAGGCTACTGCATCAGGCTACTAAATCAGGCTACTGTATCAGGCTACTGCATCAGGCTACTGCATCAGGCTACTGCATCAGGCTACTGAATCAGGCTACTGAATCAGGCTACTGCATCAGGCTACTGAAACAGGCTACTACATCAGGCTACTGCATCAGTCTACTATATAGGCTACTAAATCAGGCTACTGTATCAGGCTACTGTATCAGGCTACTGAAACAGGCTACTGCATCAGGCTACTGCATCAGGCTACTGCATCAGGCTACTGCATCAGGCTACTGAAACAGGCTACTACATCAGGCTACTGCATCAGTCTACTATATAGGCTACTAAATCAGGCTACTGTATCAGGCTACTGTATCAGGCTACTGTATCAGGCTACTGTATCAGGCTACTGAAACAGGCTACTGCATCAGGCTACTGCATCAGGCTACTGTATCAGGCTACTGCATCAGGCTACTGCATCAGGCTACTGTATCAGGCTACTGTATCAGTATGTGTGTGCATAATATACACTACATGACCAATAATATGTGGACACCTGCTCATCGAACATCTCATTTCAAAATCATGGGCCTTAATATGGAGTTGTTCCCCACTTTGCTGCCATAACAGCCTCCACTCTTCTGGGAAGGTTTTCCACTAGATGTTGGAACATTGCTGTTATAACAGCCTCCACTCTTCTGGGAAGGCTTTCCACTAGATGTTGGAACATTGCTGCTATAACAGCCTCCACTCTTCTGGGAAGGCTTTCCACTAGATGTTGGAACATTACCGCGGGGACTTGCTTCCATTCAGACACAAGAGCATTAGTGAGGTCGGACACTGATATTGGGCGGTTTGGCCTGGCAGGCAGTCTCTGTTCCAATTTCATCCCAAAGGTGTTCGATGGGGTTGAGGTCAGGGATCTGTGCAGCCCAGTCAAGTTCTTCCACACCAATGGCGGCGAGCTTTACACTTGGCATTGCGCATGGTGATCTTAGTTTTGTGAGCGGCTGATCGGCCACGGAAACCCATTTCATGAAGCTCCCGACGAACAGTTTTGGTGTTGGCGTTACTTCCAAAGGCAATATAGGACGCCGTAGTGAGTGTTGCAACCGAGGACAGACAATTTTCATGCGCCACGCGCTTCAACACTCGATGGTCCTGTTCTGTGAGCTTGTGTGGCCTAGCACTTCGCTGCTGAGCTGTTGTTGTTCCTAGATGTTTCCACTTCACAATAACAGAAGTTACAGTTGACAGGGGAGACTCTAGCCGGGCAGAAATTTGACAAACTGACTTGTTGGAAAGGTGGCATCCTATCACAGCGCCACGTGGAAAGTAACGGAGCTCTTCAGTACAGGCCAGTCTACTGCCATCGTTTGTCTATGGAGATTGCATGGCTGTGTGCTCGATTTTATACACCTGCCAGCAACGGGTGTGGTTGAAATAGCTGAATCCACTGATTTGAAAAGGTGTCCACATACTTGTGTATATATAGTGTACACGTGAACAGCCTTCAAGGTTTTGTATTTAGTCTAGCCGTCGTCATCGTGTCAGCTAATGGGAATCCTAATCAAATCAAATATCCTTTCAGACAGACAGAGATGCAAAGCTCTCTCCTTCAGTCCTATCGGCCTTCTGTATATAGGCTAAGATCCCTGGCATCAATAATCCAGTCTGACGCAGAGCAGATCGTCTCAAGGAGAGCCTGTCACTTTGTCTCACCACTCTGCCCACCATGAAGACCGAAGATAATAAACAAGAAGTGACAACACCTGTGATAGTCCATACATCTCCCTTCACTCCACGTCTCCCTCCCTCTCTCCTCCCCTGTCTATACATCTCCCTTCACTCCACGTCTCCCTCCCTCTCTCTACTCCCCTCTCTATACGTCTCCCTTCCCTCCACGTCTCCCTCCCTCTCTCTCCTCCTGTCTCCCTCCCCTCCCGTCTCCCTCCCTCTCTCTACTCCCCTCTCTATACGTCTCCCTTCCCTCCACGTCTCCCTCCCTCTCTCTACTCCCCTCTCTATACGTCTCCCTTCCCTCCACGTCTCCCTCCCTCTCTCTCCTCCTGTCTCCCTCCCCTCCCGTCTCCCTCCCTCTCTCTACTCCCCTCTCTATACGTCTCCCTTCACTCCACGTCTCCCTCCCTCTCTCTACTCCCCTGTCTGTCTATACATCTCCCTTCCCTCCACGTCTCCCTCTCTCTCTCCTCCCGTCTCCCTCCCCTCCCGTCTCCCTCCCTCTCTCTACTCCCGTCTCCTTCCTCTCTCTCCTCCCGTCTCCCTCCCCCTCTCTCCTCCCGTCTCACTCCCCCTCATCTCCTTTCCCTCCACGTCTCCCTCCCTCTCTCTCCTCCCCTGTCCATCATCTCCCTTCCCTCCACGTCTCCCTCCCTCTCTCTCCTCCCCTGTCTATACATCTCCCTTCCCTCTACATCTCCCTCTCTCTCTCTCCTCCCGTCTCCCTCCCCTCCCGTCTCCCTCCCTCTCTCTACTCCCGTCTCCTTCCCTCTCTCTCCTCCCGTCTCCCTCCCCCTCTCTCCTCCCGTCTCACTCCCCCTCATCTCCTTTCCCTCCACGTCTCCCTCCCTCTCTCTCCTCCCCTGTCCATCATCTCCCTTCCCTCCACGTCTCCCTCCCTCTCTCTCCTCCCCTGTCTATCATCTCCCTTCCCTCCACGTCTCCATCCCTCTCTCTCCTCCCCTGTCCATCATCTCCCTTCCCTCCACGCCTCCCTCCCTCTCTCTCCTCCCCTGTCCATACATCTCCCTTCCCTCCACGTCTCCCTCCCTCTCTCTCCTCCCGTCTCCCTCCCTCTCTCCTCCCCTCTCTACACATCTCCCTTCCCTCCACGTCTCCCTCCCTCTCTCTCCTCCCCTGTCTATACGTCTCCCTTCCCTCCCGTCTCCCTCCCTCTCTCTCCTCCCGTCTATACGTCTCCCTTCCCTCCACGTCTCCCTCCCTCTCTCTCCTCCCCTGTCTATACGTCTCCCTTCTCTCCACGTCTCCCTCCCTCTCTCTACTCCCCTCTCTACACATCTCCCTTCCCTCCACGTCTCCCTCCCTCTCTCTCCTCCCCTGTCTATACGTCTCCCTTCCCTCCACGTCTCCCTCCCTCTCTCTACTCCCCTCTCTATACGTCTCCCTTCCCTCCACGTCTCCCTCCCTCTCTCTACTCCCCTGTGATAGTCATTGACTCCATCCTATCGTCCCATTTTTTTTCTTCACATATTTAGCAAACAAAAAAATATTGATTTCAAAGTTTAACATACAATACAACATGACTACATTGAAAAACATACACCGTAAACCTTTTTGTTTTTTTTACATTTACTGGAAAAAACTGTGCTGATCCTAAACTTCGTATCTGAACAGTTCTTCCTGTAAATGTCTTTTTGAAAAAATGTCTGTGGAAATTGTTAAAAGTAGTCAATGTGCATAGAGTTCTATAGTTTGTTAAACTTGAAAATGAATAGTTTTTGTTTGGTTTACATTTTAAAGTGAGTCTCAGTGTTATTCCGTTACTACCCTACTGCATTGTACAGTGCTTCAGATAATATCATCACAGAATCAACTGAGATTGAACTTGGTGGAGGACGCCTTGTGTTCTGCAGAAGAAAAATAAGAAGAATTACCACCTAAAGCGAGACTGATTCAAGACCGAGACCGGGAGGGGGACCAGGGGTTCGAGACCGAGACCGGGAGGGGGACCAGGGGTTCGAGACCGAGAGGGGGACAAGGGGTTCGAGACCGAGAGGGGGACCAGGGGTTCGAGACCGAGAGGGGGACCAGGGGTTCGAGACCGGGAGGGGGACCAGGGGTCCGAGACCGGGAGGGGGACCAGGGGACCGAGACCGAGAGGAGGACCAGGGGTCCGAGACCGAGAGGGGGACCAGGGGTCCGAGACCGAGAGGAGGACCAGGGGTCCGAGACCGAGTCAAGATCGAGACCGGGAGGGGGACCGAGACAAGACCGAGACCGGGAGGGGGACCAGGGGTCCGAGACCGAGTCAAGATCGAGACCGGGAGGGGGACCAGGGGTGAGACCGAGTCAAGATCGAGACCGGGAGGGGGACCGAGACAAGACCGAGACCGGGAGGGGGACCAGGGGTGAGACCGAGTCAAGATCGAGACAGAGAGGGGGACCAGGGGTGAGACCGAGAGGGGGACCAGGGGTCTGAGACTGAGACCGAGAGGGGGACCAGGGGTGAGACCGAGTCAAGATCGAGACCGAGAGGGGGACCAGGGGTGAGACCGAGAGGGGGACCAGGGGTCCGAGACCGAGACCGGGAGGGGGACCAGGGGTGAGACCGAGAGGGGGACCGAGTCAAGATCGAGATCAGAAAGTATAATAGTCCAATTCAAGACCATGATTGTAATTTTGTTCAATCAGCATCATACGAGTTCAAAACATCCAGTATTTCTGCGTTCATATTTCAGAACAACATCTGGATTCTTTACACATTTTGATAGTGAATCAAAATGCGTGTTGAGGGAAAATAAAGCTAAATAAGTTTACAAAAACATATGGAATCGTCTGCCTTCTTGAAGGCCAACAGGTCACTGCGCAATAGTGAGCAGTAGTTTTCCCACAGTCTAGCTAGCTAGGTTTTGTTGTGGGCTAATTTGCGTTTTCCCACGGTCTAGCTAGCTAGGTTTTGTTGTGCGCTAATTTGCGTTTTCCCACGGTCTAGCTAGCTTTTGTTGTGGGCTAATTTGCGTTTTCCCACGGTCTAGCCTCTTTGGGCTAGGAGCAAGTATTTTGACTTCTGGGTGAAAAGCGTGCCCAAAGTAAACTGCCTGCTACTCAGGCCCAGAAGCTAGGATATGCATATAATTGGTAGATTTGGATAGAAAACACTCTACAGTTTCTAAAACTGTTGTGTATAACAGAACTATGTCTGTGTATAACAGAACTGATATGGCAGGCGAAACCCCGAGGACAAACCATCACAAAAAAAGGCGAAGTCCTCCCAGATTGCAGTTCCTAGGGCTTCCACTAGATGTCAACAGTCTTTAGAAAGAGTTTCATGCTGGTTTTTGGAAAAAAATGAGCCAGAAATTTTAGTTTTTATAGGTGGCTCCCATTTTGGCTGTAGTGCTTCCAAGCGCATGGAAGAGAGTGCGTTCTTTTGGTATTTTCTTCGGTAAAGACAATAATGATCCTCCGTCTTAAATTTGATCGTTTATATTTGTATTAGGGTACCTAAGATTTGATTAGAAACGTTGTTAGGGATTCATTTTGTATGCATTTTGATGGAGGGAAACTGGGTGGATTATTGACTGAAGCGCACCAGCTAAACTGAATTTTATGGACATAAAGGACATTATTGAACAAGGATTTTGATTTTGCCCCACTGTAGGTTCACCACTGTACTAACCTGTCACACACTGATGACCTATAGGTTCACCACCGAGCAAACATCTTAGTATCTTGCCTATGCTGCTCTGTACCATCACTCATTCATATATCCTTATGTACATATTCTTTATCCCCTTACACTGTGTATAAGACAGTAGTTTAGGAATTGTTAGTTAGATTACTTGTTGGTTATTACTGCATTGTCGGAACTAGAAGCACAAGCATTTCGCTACACTCGCATTAACATCTGCTAACCATGTGTATGTGACAAATAAAATTTGATTTGATTTGTCTATAATATATAAGGCTGTCAAGATATTCATGTAACAACAAAGGAGTGTGTATATATGGTTTGGTGAAGAGGTTTCATGTGCTGACTGAATGGAAGCTGATAAACATTTGTTTTTTCTCAGCTGGTCTCTGAAATAAACTCGTCACTGTCCCGAGACAGAATCAAGACCGAGTACAAACGTGACCGGACTCGGAGCACTACAACACTGGAGCAAAATAATCAAAAAGGTTCTTGTCATTAGCTGACTACAGAAAGGGTTTGTGTGAAGGCTCCAAAAGGACACAGTGTTCTGCTGTTCAGCACAACCACAGGGGAAAAAGCTACACAAGTTCAGAAAACAAAAGAGAGAATTTTCTCCGCCTCCACATTGTCTCATAAACTATGACCTGCATCTCCCACAAACCCCACAATGAAATGCCAACAGTCCTGTGCCACCTTGTACGACCCAAGCAAAATGTCAAAACAGGCAGGATTAGTTGAGACATTGTGCTTGGTGGCCACAATGCTGGGCACAGTGGTAAGGGTTAGCCATAGGGGGCCTAGTAAAGTAGATCACATCGGACATGTCAGATGGGAGCACGGCAAGGTTCACAGAGGACACAATGAGACAGGAGGAGAAAGAGAAAAGGAGGACAACATGCTAAAAGGCAGTTCCAGCGTCTTTGAATCCTCTGCTCCATCTTAGTACTGAAACCCCAAAACAACCAACCTGGAACAGGAAGTTAAGATGGTGATTCATGACCAACCAACCTGGAACAGGAAGTTAAGATGGTGATTCATGACCAACCAACCTGGAAGAGGAAGTTAAGATGGTGATTCAGACCAACCAACCTGGAACAGCAAGTTAAGATGGTGATTCAGTCCAACCAACCTGGAACAGGAAGTTAAGATGGTGATTCAAGGTGCGGCGGGGGGGGGGAGGCTGAGTTTAGTCTCTCCTAACTCTCCTAGGGAAAAAAAGGTATGATTTCATATTATCATTGAAAACATTGAATCATTGTTAACATTTCATGTGAACATCCCATCGCTTAACAGATCCTACCCTTTTCCTGATATGACAGATGTAAGCCAGGAAAAGGGACACAAAATCATCAGCGAGCCGATTCATCGGAAAGGAATACAGGCCTTAGTCTGACGCCAAAGATAGAGACAGTATTACATACATTAATACACAGTCTAAACACATGCTGCTGTTCTGTTGACACGCTCTCTAGGTGGCTGCTTGACTGTCTGCCTACCTGCCCTGCCTGTCCACCTGCCTGTCCTCCCACCTGTCCACCTGCCTGTCCTCCCACCTGTCCACCTATCTGGGCTGATGCTCAGAGGAAGGTATTTTACCTCTCAGCTCTCTGTGAGACTGTGACACTATATCATACTGTTCACTGCATAGTGCACTACTTCCCCATCTGACTCTGGCTAAAAGTAGTGCACTACTTCCCCATCTGGCTCTGGCTAAAAGTAGTGCACTACTTCTCCATCTGGCTCTGGCTAAAAGTAGTGCACTATGTAGGGAATAGGGTGCAGTTTTAAATACACACTGGGACTGTATCTCATACTGTAAAACATACACAACTTCTCCCTCTCTTTGAACGTCAACATGGCACTAGCTCTTTCGGCCACAAGAACGTTTCACTAACAGCTTCCCCCTCCTAGGAATGACAGAATGTTTCACTAACAGCTTCCCCATCCTAGGAATGACAGAATGTTTCACTAACAGCTTCCCCCTCCTAGGAATGACAGAATGTTTCACTAACAGCTTCCCCATCCTAGGAATGACAGAATGTTTCACTAACAGCTTCCCCATCCTAGGAATGACAGAATGTTTCACTAACAGCTTCCCCCTCCTAGGAATGACAGAATGTTCCACTAACAGCTTCCCCTTCCTAGGAATGACAGAATGTTTCACTAACAGCTTCCCCATCCAAGTAATGTCAGTTAGAATGTTTCACTAACAGCTTCCCCCTCCTAAGAATGACAGTTAGAATGTTTCACTAATAGCTTCCCCCTCCTAGAAATGACAGAATGTTTCACTAACAGCTTCCCCATCCTAGGAATGACAGAATGTTTCACTAACAGCTTCCCCATCCTAGGAATGACAGAATGTTTCACTAACAGCTTCCCCCTCCTAGGAATGACAGAATGTTCCACTAACAGCTTCCCCTTCCTAGGAATGACAGAATGTTTCACTAACAGCTTCCCCCTCCTAGGAATGACAGAATGTTTCACTAACAGCTTCCCCATCCTAGGAATGACAGAATGTTTCACTAACAGCTTCCCCCTCCTAGGAATGACAGAATGTTTCACTAACAGCTTCCCCATCCTAGGAATGACAGAATGTTTCACTAACAGCTTCCCCCTCCTAGGAATGACAGAATGTTCCACTAACAGCTTCCCCTTCCTAGGAATGACAGTTAGTGAAACATTCTAACAGCTTCCCCCTCCTAGGAATGACAGTTAGTGAAACACTCTAGTAAGATGTCGCAAGGATAATGAAAGAGAAGGGGGAGGAGGAGTGGGGTGAGACAAACAGAGGAGAGAGAGAGAGAGCGAGAGAGTGAGAGAGAGAGACAGAGAGACAGAGAGAAAGAAAGAAAGAAAAAGAGAGAGAGAAAGAGAGAGAGAAAGGGAAAGAGAGAGCGAAAGGGAGAGAGAAATAAAGAGGGAGACAGAGAGAGAGAGAAAGAGAGAAAGAGAAATAAAGAGAGGGAGACAGAGAGAGAGAGAAAGAGAGAGAGAGAAAGAAAGAGAAAGAGAAAAGAGAGAGAGAGAAATAAAGAGAGGGAGACAGAGAGAGAGAGAGAAAGAGAGAGAGAAAGAGAGAGAGAGAAAGAGAGAGAGAGAAAGAGAAATATAGACAATGTTAGGGGAAGAGGAATACTGGTCACTGGGGGAACATTATGAAAGTCAGGGTGTTGGTACATTGACTTGACACCCTGTCTAAATCTCTTAATGTGTGTAAATCCACATAGGAATGCGTAAAGATATGCCAGAGAGGAATGGGATCTGTGATGGCATACTACTGCCCATAGAATGGCATTCCCGTTTAGGGCTGTCACGGTCAAGGAATGTTCGATAGATACAGTACACACACACACAGTCGGCAGTTTATTAGGTACACCCATCCTAGTACCGTGTCGGACCCCCTCCCCTTAACGTGTGGCAGGAAAACATTACCCCACAGCATTACACCACCGCCACCAGCCTGTACCTCCGACCCCAGGCATCCTGCCATGGGCTCATGCTGCTGAAGTCGGACCAGGCAATGTTGTCCCCACTCCTGAATTGTCCAGTGTGGATGATCGCCCACTGAAGCAGCTTCTTCTTGTTTTTATCTGATGGGTTTGGAAACCCCGGTGTAGGTTGTCTGCTGCAAATAGCCCGTCCGTGACAAGGACCGGCAAGTTGTGCGTTCCCAAGATGCCGTTCTGCGCACCACTGTTGTACTGCGCCGTTGTTTTGCCTGTCTGTGTTCCGCCTGTTAACTTGCACGATTCTCCTTCGACCTCTCTCATCAACGAGCTGTTTTCGACCCACACGACTGCCGCTGACTGGATGGTTGTTTGTTTGTCACCGTTCTCTAAAATGTCCTGGTACTGGGTAAAGTCCATGATGCCGTAGACCTTAACCAGGTGCTCCAGAACTAGTGGAAGCAAAATAGCCGCATCACATCAAAGCTCCCACCACCTTATTGTACAGTAGGTATGGGATTCTTTTCTGTTCATACATTCTCATGTCGACGCCAAACCCAAAGAGCTCTATGTTCATGTCATCTCAACAAATGACTTTTCTAAAAACAGCATTGGCACTTGGATAGGAGCCGGTGCTTCGGTCAGATGGCGTGGACATATAGCTCTGGCCATCTCAGGTCACATTCTGTTGGATTACAGCACCAACCCGTAGCATGTTTAATATGAATAGGGCCGAGTCAGAACAGAGACTGGGGGGGGGAACCCTATTCCCTATATAGTGCACTACTTTTAACGAGAGGCTGTGTCATAAATAGAACACTAAACAGGGAATAGGGTGCCATTTGGGACTCAGGCGATGGTTAAAACGTCTCTCTGATTGTAATAACTCTTCAACAAGGCCCTCCAACACTACAACTGCTGATTGAATTCCTAGTGATTGTTCTGTTGTATGGGACATCTATATTTTCCTGCACATAGCCACGCTAGTCAAGCACCAGGCCAGAACGAAATAGATAGACTGGCGGAGACAAGGCAGCAATTCTCACTCCAATTTCTCCTCTTGTTTTTTTGTGTGTTTTTTCCAGAAGGGCCTCGTCTCATTTCAACGTGAATACAAATGACTTTTTCCATCTGAGAGGGTTGGAATACATTCCATCAAGACTCAACCAGGCGCGATTAAGGCATGATTAAGGCACGATTAAGGCATGATTAAGGCGCGATTAAGGCACGATTAAGGTGCGATTAAGGTGCGATTAAGACGTGATTAAGGCGCGATTAAGGCGTGATTAAGGCGCGATTAAGGCGCGATTAAGGCACGATTAAGGTGCGATTAAGACGCGATTAAGGCGCGATTTAGGCACGATTAAGGCGCGATTAAGACGCGATTAAGGCGCGATTAAGGAGCGATTAAGGCAGAAGCACCGAATCCCTGGTCTTTATCTAAAGAGTTGAAGCTGTTGTAAGTCTATATCTTCTAAATAAGAGATGGGCCTTTAGGCTTAACCACAGAATTTAAAATACAATTCATACATACTTTTAGTGTATGTAGACACCTGCTCATCCAACATCTCATTCCAAAATCATGGGCATTAATATGGAGTTGGTCCTCCCTTTGCTGACATAACAGCCTCCACTCTTCTGGTGAAGGTTTTCCATTAGATGTTGGAACATTGCTGCTATAACAGCCTCCACTCTTCTGGTGAAGGTTTTCCATTAGATGTTGGAACATTGCTGCTATAATAGCCTCCACTCTTCTGGTGAAGGTTTTCCATTAGATGTTGGAACATACCGACGGGGCCTTACTTGTGAGGAAGAATTCACCAAGCGTTGGATTGTTCACCCACTAATAGGGAACGTGAGCTGGGTTTAGACCGTCGTGAGACAGGTTAGTTTTACCCTACTGATGATGCGTTGTTGCAATAGTAATCCCAGTAGTAATTCAGACACAAGAGCATTAGTGAGGTCGGGCGCCGATGTTGGGCGATTAGACCTGGCTCACAGTCGGCGTTCTAATTCATCCCAAAGGGGTTTGATGTGGTTGAGGTCAAGGCTCTGTGCAGGCCAGTCAAGTTCTTCCACACCGATCTTGACAAACCATTTCTGTATGGACCTCGCTTTGTGCACGGGGTCATTGTCATGCTGAAACAGGAAAGGGCCTTCGCCAAACTGTTGCCACAAAGTTGGAAGCACAGAATCTTCTAGAATGTCACTAATGTTTGCTAAAGTGTTAAAATGTCCCTTCACTGGAACTAAGGGGCCCGAACCATGAAAAACAGCCCCAGACCATTATTCCTCCTCCACCAAACTTTACAGTTGGCACTATGCATTCCGGTTGGTAGTGTTCTCCTGGCATCCGCCAAACCCGATTCGTCCATCAGATTAGTCACTCCAGTGAAGGCGTTTTCATTGCTCCAGAGTCCAATAGAGATGGCATGGTTGTGTGCTTGACTTTATACATCTGTTAGCAACGTGTGTGTCTGAAGTAACCAAATCGACTCATTTGAAGGGGTGTCCACATACACTTTATATGCAAACTGTATATTAGGAGTATGTTGTTGTTTTTACTCTCTCTGTAGGACACTGGTGGACTGTCAGCTCTCAGACCTTTGCGATGAGGATGACACTGTAGACATGCCACTTGTGCACCAGACAGTCAATAGAAGCTGTCCCCACGGCGTCAAGCACAGACAATGGCTGGAGAGACTAGACAACAGTGTTTCCGCTGCAGTCATTTAGCTGTGGTGCTGCGCCAAGGCAAAATCCTGTCATATCATTTGAAAGGGCTGTTTCTCAGCTTTCAGTACGTATCATGTTTTCATATATAGCTTGACACCAGCAAACGTTGTGCATTATTGCCAGCAGAGCTCATGCTCTTTCAGCCAGTTTTGGGAAATCCTGCCAGTGATGCGACAATGCCAACATGGTGATTTCCATTTCCAGTTGGCTACTGTTCTAAAGCCTAGTGTTTCCTTTCCCTTTTACTTTAGAAAGGTCTGTTATAGAGACTTACAGAATTAACTGCTTCTGTTTCCTTATGACATCACTGAGGAGCACGAGGTGGACTGATTCTGTTCCTTTATGACATCACTGAGGAACACGAAGGGGACTGATTCTGTTCCTTTATGACATCACTGAGGAACACGAAGGGGACTGATTCTGTTCCTTTATGACATCACTGAGGAGCACGAGGTGGACTGATTCTGTTCCTTTATGACATCACTGAGGAACACGAAGGGGACTGATTCTGTTCCTTTATGACATCACTGAGGAACACGAAGTGGACTGATTCTGTTCCTTTATGACGTCACTGAGGAACACGAAGTGGGGAGTAAACTATGGTAAAAGATGGCATCAATTCTCCCTCCAACGTAGTCCACACAACTGATTCTCCCTCCAACGTAGTCCACACTACTGATTCTCCATCCAATGTAGTCCACACTACTGATTCTCCATCCAACGTAGTCCACACTACTGATTCTCCATCCAATGTAGTCCACACTATTGATTCTCCATCCAATGTAGTCCACACTACTGATTCTCCATCCAACGTAGTCCACACTACTGATTCTCCATCCAATGTAGTCCACACTACTGATTCTCCATCCAATGTAGTCCACACTACTGATTCTCCATCCAACGTAGTGCACACTACTGATTCTCCATCTAACGTAGTCCACACTACTGATTCTCCATCCAACGTAGTGCACACTACTGATTCTCCATCTAACGTAGTCTACACGACTGATTTTCCATCCAACGTAGTGCACACTACTGATTCTCCATCTAACGTAGTCCACACTACTGATTCTCCATCCAACGTAATGCACACTACTGATTCTCCATCTAATGTAGTCCACACTACTGATTCTCCATCCAACGTAGTCCACACTACTGATTGTCCATCTAATGTAGTCCACACTACTGATTGTCCATCTAATGTAGTGCACACTACTGATTATCCATCCAACGTAGTGCACTACTGATTCTCCATCCAATGTCGTCCACACTACTGATTCTCCATCCAACGTAGTCCACACTACTGATTATCCATCCAACGTAGTCCACACTACTGATTATCCATCCAATGTAGTCCACACTACTGATTCTCCATCCAATGTAGTCCACACTACTGATTCTCCATCCAACGTAGTGCACACTATTGATTATCCATCCAATGTAGTGCACACTATTGATTATCCATCCAATGTAGTGCACACTATTGATTATCCATCCAATGTAGTGCACACTATTGATTATCCATCCAATGTAGTCCACACTACTGATTCTCCATCCAATGTAGTCCACACTACTGATTCTCCATCCAATGTAGTCCACACTACTGATTCTCCATCCAACGTAGTCCACACTACTGATTCTCCATCCAACGTAGTGCACACTATTGATTATCCATCCAATGTAGTGCACACTATTGATTATCCATCCAATGTAGTGCACACTATTGATTATCCATCCAATGTAGTGCACACTACTGATTCTCCATCCAATGGAGTCCACAATACTGATTCTCCATCCAATGTAGTCCACACTACTGATTCTCCATCCAATGTAGTCCACACTACTGATTGTCCATTCAATGTAGTGCACACTATTGATTATCCATCCAACGTAGTCCACACTACTGATTGTCCATCCAATGTAGTCCACACTACTGATTATCCATCCAATGTAGTGCACACTATTGATTATCCATCCAATGTAGTGCACACTATTGATTATCCATCCAATGTAGTACACACTACTGATTCTCCATCCAATGGAGTCCACAATACTGATTCTCCATCCAATGTAGTCCACACTACTGATTCTCCATCCAACGTAGTCCACACTACTGATTCTCCATCCAATGTAGTGCACACTACTGATTATCCATCCAATGTAGTCCACACTACTGATTGTCCATTCAATGTAGTGCACACTATTGATTATCCATCCAATGTAGTCCACACTACTGATTCTCCATCCAATGTAGTCCACACTACTAATTCTCCATCCAATGTAGTCCACACTACTGATTCTCCATCCAACGTAGTCCACACTACTGATTCTCCATCCAATGTAGTCCACACTACTGATTCTCCATGCAGTGTAGGCTGCTATGTAGTAAAACATAGTATGACATGCTGTAAATGATGATACTAAATAAGGAATATAAGCATTTGAGACGTACTCAAGTCTCCCAGAATACACCATCTCTCACCACGAGAGAGAGAGAGAGAGAGAGAGAGAGAGAGAGAGAGAGAATAGCAACAGTGCCAGCTATGTAGAAAGAGTGAGAGGCAGAGAGTTTACACAGAGTAGCTATGAGATCAGATGGGAGGCAGATAGAGATGGCGTGAAACAGATGTGGTGATGGGGATAAACACACTAACACAACGTCCACATCGACACACATACCAGCTCCACTCAATCATCTCCATCTCGGTCCAATCCACATAATATCTCTGGCAGAGCCAGTCGCTGAATCACCATTAATGGGACATTAGGAGACAAGCTGCAGGAAGCTGGGGAAGACGAGACGCAGGAAGCTGGGGAAGACGAGACGCAGGAAGCTGGGGAAGACGAGACGCAGGAAGCTGGGGAAGACGAGACGCAGGAAGCTGGGGAAGACGAGACCCAGGAAGCTGGGGAAGACGAGACGCAGGAAGCTGGGGAAGACGAGACGCAGGAAGCTGGGGAAGACGAGACGCAGGAAGCTGGGGAAGACGAGACGCAGGAAGCTGGGGAAGACGAGACCCAGGAAGCTGGGAAAGACGAGACGCAGGAAGCTGGGGAAGACACGACCCAGGAAGCTGGGGAAGACGAGACCCAGGAATCTGGGGAAGACGAGACCCAGGAAGCTGGGGAAGACGAGACCCAGGAAGCTGGGGAAGACGAGACCCAGGAAGCTGGGGAAGACAAGATGCAGGAAGCTGGGGAAGACGAGACTCAGGAAGCTGGGGAAGACGAGACCCAGGAAGCTGGGGAAGACGAGACGCAGGAAGCTGGGGAAGACAAGCTGCAGGAAGCTGGGGAGGACAAGCTGCAGGAAGCTGGGGAAGACAAGATGCAGGAAGCTGGGGAAGACGAGACCCAGGAAGCTGGGGAAGACGAGACCCAGGAAGCTGGGGAAGACGAGACGCAGGAAGCTGGGGAAGACGAGACCCAGGAAGCTGGGGAAGATGAGACGCAGGAAGCTGGGGAAGACACCAATAGGTACTTCACAGTATTTCTATTTAATTTTTTTCTAACACATTTGATAAACAGGGCAAGAGAGAAATTGGCCTATAACAGTTAGGATCAGCTTGATCTCCCCCTTTAAATAAAGGTTGAACTGTGGCTGCCTTCCAAGTACCTGGAACATTCCCAGAAATGAGATGGGCTCTGCGATAATAGGGGGCTGCAAACTTATAGAAAATTAGAATCTAAAACATCTGACCCAGAATTTTCTTTTTTCCAGGTCAAAATTATTAACCTGTTGATGCTCTGGGGGCGCTATTTCATTTTTGGATGAAAAACGTTCCCGTTTTAAACAAGATATTTTGTCACAAAAAGATGCTCGACTATGCATATAATTGATAGCTTTCGAAAGAAAACACTCTGACGTGTCCAGAACTACCAAGATATTTTTTGTGCGTGCCCTAGAACGTGAGCTTCAGGCAAAACCAAGATGAGGAAATGAGCAGGATTTTTGAGGCTCTGTTTTCCATTGTCTCCTTATATGGCTGTGAATGCGAGAGGAATGAGCCTGCCCTTTCTGTCGTTTCCCCAAGGTGTCTGCAGCATTGTGACGTATTTGTAGGCAGATCATTGGAAGATTGACCATAAGAGACCACATTTACCAGGTGTCCGCCCGGTGTCCTGCGCCGAAATTGGTGCGCAAAACTCAGCTGCCAGTATTTTTCCATGGGATACAGAGAGGAAAGCAAGCTTCCACGAACTGCATATCAATGAAGCGATATGTGAAAAAACACCTTGAGGATTGATTCCAAACAACGTTTGCCATGTTTCGGTCGATATTATGTAGTTAATCCGTAAAAAGTTTTACGTTGTAGGTGACTGAATTTTCGGGTCGTTTCCAGGTAGCCAGACGCAATGTAGAAAAGCGGAACGATTTCTCCTACACACAGACGCTTTCAGGAAAAACTGCGCATTTGGTATGTAACTGAGAGTCTCCTCATTGAAAACATCCGAAGCTCTTCAAAGGTAAATGATTTTATTTATTTGGTTATCTGGTTTTTGTGAAAATGTTGCGTGCTAAATGCTACTCAAAATGCTATGCTAGCTTTGCATACTCTTACACAAATTAGTCAATTTCTATGGTTCAAAAGCATATTTTGAAAATCTGAGATGACAGTGTTGTTAAGAAAAGGCTAAGCTTGAGAGCAGACGCATTATTTTCATTTTATTTGCGATTTTAGAAATCGTTAACGTTGCGTTATGCTAATGAGCCTGAGGCTTTAGTCACGATCCCGGATCCGGGATGGGGAGTTCCAAGAGGTTTAAGGAGCTCGTTTAGCACCTCAGACTCAGTGACCGCCTGCAGGGAGAACCTGTGTAGGGGGGGGATCAGGGCATTAGAAGGAGTGGGAGATGATGAAGTTTTGATCCAAAGGGTCAACGTGGTGATTGTAGATCTCAGCCATGTGCTCCCTGTCAGTAACAACCACATCATCAACATTGTCTCGAGGTTTAAAAATCCTTCTATAACCCGTCTCCTCCCCTTCATCTCCACTGATTGAAGTGGATTTAACAAGTGACATCATTAAGGGATCATAGCATTCACCTGGTCAGTCTGTCATGGAAAGAACAGGTGTTCCTAATGTTTTGTACACTCAGTGTATATGGAAGTACTTTAGTGCCCAAAAAAGTGTTAAATATGGGTCAATATTTGTAAAAAATATATATATATTATATATATATATATATATATATATATATATATATATATATATATATATATACCCACTGTAATAATAATTCAATTAAAAATGACATCTCTCAGACATAGGACAAACACTTCAGATAAATTAAAGGTATTAAAAATAATAATAATAATAATAAATAAATAAAAATACATGTTGTTCTTTGTTTTTGTTTTTTTAATCGGCAAATCGGCGCCCCAAAAAGACCGATTTCCAAATGTTATGAAAACTTGAAATCGGCCCTAATTAATCGTCCATTCCGATTAATCGGTAGACCTCTAATCCGTCCTCCCCTGGTTAGCTTCATTGAAGCCCAGCCCCGGGCTCTTAGATCTTAGGGAGTTTTAATGAAGCCAACGGTTGTCCCCAAAATGGCACCCTTTTCCCCAGAGTCCATAGCGAACCTTAAACGGGCTGTAACTGCATCCCCCAGCTCTATGAGACCTGGAAAAAAAAAGCAGTGCACTATAAAAAATGGAACAGGGTGCCAATTTGGACTCAACTGATCTCATCATGCCTTTATGTTAACACAAGAAACACTAAAGCGGTCATTTTGACTGCTCATTCATTAATACATTTTATTACTCTGCCATTTTTAAAGTCACACCCCCCTTGACTTTTCCTATACAAGTCTATATAACACACTGCAGTTAGAGTCGTAATACCACGAATGGAACTGGAGCCATAACCACTTTTAGGAGGGCATGTCATTATTTCAATAGTATACCTCCATTGCCCCTCTTCCCTACAGTAGGGCCTGCTCCGCTCATTCTGCCTACAGTAGGTCCTGCTCTGCTCATTCTGCCTACAGTAGGGCCTGCTCCGCTCATTCTCCCTACAGTAGGGCCTGCTCCGCTCATTCTCCCTACAGTAGGGCCTGCTCCGCTCATTCTGCCTACAGTAGGGCCTGCTCTGCTCATTCTCCCTACAGTAGGGCCTGCTCCGCTCATTCTCCCTACAGTAGGGCCTGCTCCGCTCATTCTCCCTACAGTAGGGCCTGCTCCGCTCATTCTCCCTACAGTAGGGCCTGCTCTGCTCATTCTCCCTACAGTAGGGCCTGCTCCGCTCATTCTCCCTACAGTAGGGCCTGCACCGCTCATTCTCCCTACAGTAGGGCCTGCTCCGCTCATTCTCCCTACAGTAGGGCCTGCTCCGCTCATTCTCCCTACAGTAGGGCCTGCTCCGCTCATTCTCCCTACAGTAGGGCCTGCTCCGCTCATTCTCCCTACAGTAGGGCCTGCTCCGCTCATTCTCCCTACAGTAGGGCCTGCTCCGCTCATTCTCCCTACAGTAGGGCCTGCTCCGCTCATTCTCCCTACAGTAGGGCCTGCTCCGCTCATTCTCCCTACAGTAGGGCCTGCTCTGCTCATTCTCCCTACAGTAGGGCCTGCTCCGCTCATTCTCCCTACAGTAGGGCCTGCTCCGCTCATTCTCCCTACAGTAGGGCCTGCTCCGGTCATTCTCGCTACAGTAGGGCCTGCTCCGCTCATTCTCCCGACAGTAGGTCCTGCTCCGCTCATTCTCCCTACAGTAGGGCCTGCTCCACTCATTCTCTCTACAGTAGGGCCTGCTCTGATCATTCTCCCGACAGTAGGGCCTGCTCCGATCATTCTCCCGACAGTAGGGCCTGCTCCGATCATTCTCCCGACAGTAGGGCCCGCTCCGCTCATTATCCCTACAGTAGGGCCTGCTCCACTCATTCTCTCTACAGTAGGGCCTGCTCTGCTCATTCTCCCGACAGTAGGGCCTGCTCCGCTCATTCTCCCGACATTAGGGCCTGCTCCGCTCATTCTCCCTACAGTAGGGCCTGCTCTGCTCATTCTCCCTACAGTAGGGCCTGCTCTGCTCATTCTCCCGACAGTAGGGCCTGCTCCGCTCATTCTCCCGACATTAGGGCCTGCTCCGCTCATTCTCCCTACAGTAGGGCCTGCTCTGCTCATTCTCCCGACAGTAGGGCCTGCTCCGCTCATTCTCCCGACATTAGGGCCTGCTCCGCTCATTCTCCCTACAGTAGGGCCTGCTCTGCTCATTCTCCCTACAGTAGGGCCTGCTCCACTCATTCTCCCTACAGTAGGGCCTGCTCCGCTCATTCTCCCTACAGTAGGGCCTGCTCTGCTCATTCTCCCTACAGTAGGGCCTGCTCTGCTCATTCTCCCTACAGTAGGGCCTGCTCCACTCATTCTCTCTACAGTAGGGCCTGCTCTGCTCATTCTCGCTACAGTAGGGCCTGCTCCGCTCATTCTCCCGACAGTAGGTCCTGCTCCGCTCATTCTCCCTACAGTAGGGCCTGCTCCGCTCATTCTCCCGACAGTAGGTCCTGCTCTGCTCATTCTCCCGACAGTAGGGCCTGCTCCGATCATTCTCCCTACAGTAGGGCCTGCTCTGCTCATTCTCCCTACAGTAGGGCCTGCTCTGCTCATTCTCTCTACAGTAGGGCCTGCTCTGCTCATTCTCCCGACAGTAGGGCCTGCTCCGCTCATTCTCCCGACATTAGGGCCTGCTCCGCTCATTCTCCCTACAGTAGGGCCTGCTCTGCTCATTCTCCCTACAGTAGGGCCTGCTCCACTCATTCTCCCTACAGTAGGGCCTGCTCCGCTCATTCTCCCTACAGTAGGGCCTGCTCTGCTCATTCTCCCTACAGTAGGGCCTGCTCTGCTCATTCTCCCTACAGTAGGGCCTGCTCCACTCATTCTCTCTACAGTAGGGCCTGCTCTGCTCATTCTCGCTACAGTAGGGCCTGCTCCGCTCATTCTCCCGACAGTAGGTCCTGCTCCGCTCATTCTCCCTACAGTAGGGCCTGCTCCGCTCATTCTCCCGACAGTAGGTCCTGCTCTGCTCATTCTCCCGACAGTAGGGCCTGCTCCGATCATTCTCCCTACAGTAGGGCCTGCTCTGCTCATTCTCCCTACAGTAGGGCCTGCTCTGCTCATTCTCTCTACAGTAGGGCCTGCTCTGCTCATTCTCCCGACAGTAGGGCCTGCTCCGCTCATTCTCCCGACATTAGGGCCTGCTCCGCTCATTCTCCCTACAGTAGGGCCTGCTCTGCTCATTCTCCCTACAGTAGGGCCTGCTCCACTCATTCTCCCTACAGTAGGGCCTGCTCCGCTCATTCTCCCTACAGTAGGGCCTGCTCTGCTCATTCTCCCTACAGTAGGGCCTGCTCTGCTCATTCTCCCTACAGTAGGGCCTGCTCCACTCATTCTCTCTACAGTAGGGCCTGCTCCGCTCATTCTCGCTACAGTAGGGCCTGCTCCGCTCATTCTCCCGACAGTAGGTCCTGCTCCGCTCATTCTCCCTACAGTAGGGCCTGCTCCGCTCATTCTCCCGACAGTAGGTCCTGCTCTGCTCATTCTCCCGACAGTAGGGCCCGCTCCGATCATTCTCCCGACAGTAGGGCCCGCTCCGCTCATTCTCCCTACAGTAGGGCCTGCTCTGCTCATTCTGCCTACAGTAGGGCCTGCTCTGCTCATTCTCCCTACAGTAGGGCCTGCTACGCTCATTCTCCCTACAGTAGGGCGTGCTCCGCTCATTCTCCCTACAGTAGGGTCTACTCTGCTCATTCTCCCTACAGTAGGGTCTACTCTGCTCATTCTCCCTACAGTAGGGCCTGCTCCGCTCATTCTCCCTACAGTAGGGTCTACTCTGCTCATTCTCCCTACAGTAGGGTCTACTCCGCTCATTCTCCCTACAGTAGGGCCTGCTCCGCTCATTCTCCCTACAGTAGGGTCTACTCTGCTCATTCTCCCTACAGTAGGGCCTGCTCTGCTCATTCTGCCTACAGTAGGGCCTGCTCTGCTCATTCTGCCTACAGTAGGGCCTGCTCTGCTCATTCTCCCTACAGTAGGGCCTGCTCCGCTCATTCTGCCTACAGTAGGGCCTGCTCTGCTCATTCTGCCTACAGTAGGGCCTGCTCTGCTCATTCTCCCGACAATGGAAGGAGCAATGGCCAACTGATAATCACCCTGATAATTGCCATGGAAACTGAACCTAAACTAATTTCACACATATAAACGGAGTAGAGTATTATATGGGGGAGAAAGGGGAGGATGGGTGAGTTGATGAGTGAGGGGAAGCGAATGATATATAATTATGTCATCACCCATTGTGAATGAAGAACAGAGAGGCACATTATTTTGTATTGGTACATCCTAATCATAATCTCTACATGGTATGTACTCTCTATCAGACCACCACATCCAAGCAGTCTTATCAGTCTACTCTGACCTACTTGAGAGAACACAGTGTCATTTACAATGACAAGAGGACCAAGACGAATGGATGCACACGCTGTGTTAGCGCTGCGACACGATATGAAGGAAAACCACTCAGATGGAAGAAATGAATCATGACGTCTCTGATGATTCTTCTTCTGATTCTGAGCCTCATCCTGAACCTTCACCTCTGAGGCCTGAGAGCAAAAAATACATAACGGTGTGGACTGAGCAGTTGCCCGCGCCAACCACCAAATGAAACGGTGAGACGGCAGAGAGGAAGGGACGGCACCTTGATCTACACCGGGCAGCAGGTGACCGAGTGTCGGCCAATGAAGCTTGTGGAACCTTACGTTGGCAAGGGGACAAATGTCACCGTGGACAAATTCTTCACTTCACTGGCATTGGACGAACAAGTTGCATTATGCAAAGAACACATTTCTGGCCACAGCACCATGAACAAAATGAGACAGGAGCTCCTCCCCTCTGTGCAACGTAAGACCCATGAACAGCTCAAACGGAACCAATGGAAGGTAATAAAGAACGATTTGTGTCAGAAGAATCATGCACCCGGACAGTTGACATTGGACGGGGACACGACAGAGACATTACAACCAGAACAAAAGGTTTGCTACTATTACATGTATAGATACACTTCTTCTGCCTTGTGTTCTTCTGTAGAACGTGTGTGGGTTTTCCTATGGCAAAACAATCCTAACGTTTTCAACTCTATTCCGTTACGCACAGCTCCCGGGAGGAGACAAGTGGCCAGATGCACAAAGAACAATAACCCAAGACACCTGAAAGTGACGTGTTTGTGGGAAGAAGTCAAGCAAATGAATGTGGTGAAGATTTGTGTGGAATGTGAGGGGTAAGCGCTAAACGAAATCCGACTGAGAACGCTGCCCATGTAAGAATGAGCTTCATTTGATCGCGTGTTTTACTGACTGTGTGTTTTTGTGGTTAGGTTATTTTGTAAAAAAACATATACATATATATATATATATATACATGTATATATATATATATATATATATATATATATATACACACACATATATTTATATATATATATATATATTTATATATATATATATATATATATATATATATTATATATATAACATATACATATATACATATACATGTATATACATATATACATATGGTTTTATATCATATACATATATATACATAACATATATACATATAACATTAATTGAAAAGTTGAATTACATTTTATATTTTTAATATATTGTATATACATATATATTTATATACATATACATATATATACATATACATATATACATATATATATATATATATATATATATACATATATACATATACATATACATATATATATAGCTTTTCCATGTTTTATTATAATATAAATAAGCTGTTACTGTGTTCTAATACATATGGTTTCTGTGTCATAGTGGTAACAAAGGCACTTTACGAATAACATTAATTGAAAAGTTGAATTGTTTTTGTTTTTTAATGGGGTTTTGTTTTTAATGTACATTTGGAAATGATTCAGACCCCTCAGCTTTTCCACGTTTTGTTTCATTACAGCCTTGTTCTAAAAAATGATTCAATGGTTTGCCCCCATCGATCTACACACAATACCCCATAATGACATCACAATACCCCATAATGACATCACAATACCCCCATAATGACATCACAATACCCCATAATGACATCACAATACCCCCATAATGACATCACAATACCCCCATAATGACATCACAATACCCCCATAATGACATCACAATACCCCCATAATGACATCACAATACCCCCATAATGACATCACAATACCCCATAATGACAAAGCAAAAACGGGTTTTTAGATATGTTTGTACATTAAAAAAAAAAGAAAAAAAAAGGAAATATCACAAGTATTCAGACCCTTTACTCAATACTTTGTTGAAGCACCTTTGGCAGAGATTACAGCCTCAAGTTTTCTTGGGTGTGATGCTACAAGTTTGGCACACCTGTATTTGTGGAGTTTCTCCCATTCTTCTCTGCAGATCTTCTCAAGCTCTGTTAGGTTGGATTGGGAGCGTCGATGCACAGCTATTTTCAAGTCTCTCCAGAGATGTTTGATCGGGTTCAAGACCGGGCTCCTGCTGGGCTACTCAAGGACATTCAGAGACGAAGCTACTCCTGTGTTGTCTTGACTGTGTGCTTAGTGTTGTTGTCCTGTTGGTAGGTGAACCTTCACCCCAGTCTGAGGTCCTGAGAGCTCTGGAGCAGGTTTTCATTAAGGATCTCTCTGTACTTCACCGTAGGGATGGTGCCAGGTTTCCTTCAAACGTGATGCTTGGCATTCAGGCCATAGAGTTCAATCTTGGTTTCACCAGACGATCTTGCTTCTCATGGTCTGAGAGTCTTTAGGTGCCTCTGTCAGAGTGACCATCTGGTTCTTTATAATTACATTCTTTAATGTATTTATTTGTATTTATTTAACCTTTATTTAACTAGGCAAATTCTTATTTACAATGACGGTATACCAAAAGGCCTCCTGCGGGGACGGGGATAAAAAAAATATCTATTTATTTGTTTTATTTTTTATCCGAGCCCCCGTCCCTGCAGGTGGCCTTTTGGTATACCGTCATTAGAACTTGTTCTTAACCGACTTGCCTGGTTGAATAAAGGTTAAATAAATACATTCTTGGTCACTGACAAAGGCACTTCACCCCCGATTGTTGTCCTTCTGGAAGGTTCTGGAAGGTTCTCTAGAGCTCTGTCAGAGTGACCATGTGGTTCTTGGTCACCTCCCTGACCAAGTCCCTTCTCCCCCGATTGCTCAGTTTGGTCGGGCAGCCAGCTCTAGGGAAGAGTCTTGGTTGTTTCAAACTTCTTCCATATAAGAATGATGGAGGCCATTGTGTTCTTGGGGACCTTCAATGCTGCAGACATTTGTTGGTATCTGTGCCTTGACACAGTCGTTTCTCTGAGCTCTACGGACAATTCCTTCCACCTCGTGGCTTGGTTTTTGCTCTGACAACTGTGGAACTTTATATAGACAGGTGTGTGCCTTTCCAAATCATGTCCAATCAATTGAATTCACCACAGGAGGACTCCAGTACAGTTGTAGAAACATCTTGAGGATGATCAATGGAAACACGATGCACCTGAGCTCAATTTCGAGTCTCATAGAAACGTCTAAATACAAGATGTTTTAATTATTTTTTTTAATAATTTTGCAAACATTTCTAAAAAGCTGTTTTCGCTTTGTCATTATGGGGTATTGTGTAGTATGATGAGGACATGTTTTATTTAATCAATTTTAGAATAAGACTGTAACGTAACAAAATGTAGAAAAAGGTGAAGGGGTCTGAATACTTTCCAAATGCAATACAGAAATATAAACGAATGAAAATGCTATTTTTGTTATTTAAAATGATTTTTTAAATTTTATTCTAATGTTACCTAATATATTCAAGAATAAAAATATTATTTTAGCGATATAAGCACATAAGAAATGTATTAATTACACTATTAGAAAGTTGCAGTCAGAATGACTGCTAGTTAGTTTGAAGGGGCTCACCCGTCGAGGCTCAGCGGTTCCAACTCCTTCAAGTGGGAAAAGGGCTCTACAGTATAATAGGAGTCAACAGGAAAGACCAGTCGGCACTCTGAGGTACTTGACGCTTTAATCACATATTTTTAACTGTCAAAAGATCAGGCTCCTGCTGTGCTATCAAGAAACAGACATTTGGCACTTAAAAAAAATAAAAAATAAATGTTAAATCAATATACATTTCTAAGATATCCTATGCAGGTGGAATATAGCCCACATTCACACTGCTTAGATGATTCTAGAAGGGACAACAACAACAAAAAAGAAGTGCCACGCGACACACTTCACGACAGGTGTGTGTTTAACATCCTCGCCGCCCCTAAATAATGACATGTAAACACCGTCTTGTTCGGTGCTCGCATTGGTCTCCCCCCGTGACGTTTTTGGGTCGGCGGGAGCAACCTAATCCCCTCAAGCTTCCTCATTGCTAACGTTTGTATGCCTGGCAGGATCCCAGGTCGCTTCCTATATGACAGCCTGTTCCCTTTTACGTTGCATTACTTTTAACCGGGGCCCATGGCGTTCGGGGCAAAAGTAGTGCACTATATATTAGGGAGCCATTTGGAATACGCACCCAAAAACTCCAATACATGCTACGACTGCTCATCCCATGTCAGCAGCCAGAGTTTCACAGAGAGAGAGGTGTGTGTGTGTGTGTGTGTGTGTGTGTGTGTGTGTGTGTGTGTGTGTGTGTGTGTGTGTGTGTGTGTGTGTGAGAGAGGTGTCGGTTTATTTTCCCAGCTCTCTCAGCAATCTCAAGAGTGTCAACTGGTGACAGCAACAGGATGATCTTGATTGGTGTTCTTGCTAATTCACATTTGGAGCTGTGGTCAACCAAGGGAGGGGGGTTAAGAACATGCCGGAGGACAGACCGACACCTACTTTGCGTGCTCCTGAGCCTGTCACTGAGATAATTATCAACCAGGAAATAAAATAAGGAGAGAGAAAAGTGTCAGACTACCTGGTCGCATCCAAATGGCACCTTATTGCAGAGTTGTGGACTCCAAGTCACAAATTTGATGACGAGACTTGACGTCAAATCAAATAACTTGATACTTGACTTGGACTTGACTTGGAGCCGCAAGTCTCGATTTTGACGACATGAAATTATCTGGCCAGGTTTTTGTAACATTTTGTCACTCATTTTGTGGCACAGTCTCCATTGATTCTCCACGCAGCCAGAGACCGAAGCCGCAGCATCATCCTTGCAACAGATTGGCTAGTGAAACGCGCACTTGGCCCTCTGATTGGACCAGCAAACTGTCAATCAACACAGGGCAGGTGGTGAGCTAGAGAACAGATTGGCTAGTGAAACGCGCACTTGGCCCTCTGATTGGACCAGCAAACTGTCAATCAACACAGGACAGGTGGTGAGCTAGAGAACAGATTGGCTAGTGAAACGCGCACTTGGCCCTCTGATTGGACCAGCAAACTATCAATCAACACAGGGCAGGTGGTGAGCTAGAGAACAGATTGGCTAGTGAAACGCGCACTTGGCCCTCTGATTGGACCAGCAAACTATCAATCAACACAGGGCAGGTGGTGAGCTAGAGAACAGATTGGCTAGTGAAACGCGCACTTGGCCCTCTGATTGGACCAGCAAACTATCAATCAACACAGGGCAGGTGGTGAGCTAGAGAACAGATTGTTGATTTGCTGTACAGCTATAGGGTCGGATACAGAGAAAATGTCAAATTGTAGGGAGAGAGATTAACTTAAATAAATATGCAGCTACAAAAAAAAAATGTGATGATCAAGAAAATTAACTGTTTACTTTGCAAACTTACCAGCAATGGGGCATCAAACAACAACTAGCATAGGCATACTGACCTTTTGAACTGTCAAAATGTATCATTAAAATGGACTTCTGAAGCTTGCGTTTGAAATGTGTTGTTAAAATGAATGATTACTGTGGCACAGACACATCATGGGACACGGCTCTCCAAACTCCCCCTCGTGGGGACTGCTTTTTTCCCTCTAGTTGAAATGTTTACTGTTGCTTTCACACGTTTCAAATGCATATGTGCTAAATTCATCTTTCATCTCATCCTACAATAATTGCTAAGTGTTCCATCATTCCATCCCTGTACCATTTTTTTTTTTTTTTACATTTATACATTTCTGTTTTTGTGTTGATGCGCTACCTTTTTCATTTAACCTAACATTTATTACCCTTATCGCATGTTAAAAACAGTTTTAAAATGGCCACGATTAAAAAAATATATACTCTATTTAATTCTGGCAAAATGTTTGAAAATTACATTTTATTTAATAACTGCTTCATTGCAGGAGTTGAGTGTCTGTAGCCTATACAATGTAGACGATAGGCTTTCTATTGTTGCATGTTTCCATTAGGCACTTAATGACAAAGGTCCGTTCCTTGTATGCATACATAGTAGACCTCTTTGCATCCCTAGTCTGAATCTGAACCCATCTCATTTCAATAGATGGTAGTTTGGAAGACCTTTCTAAAAGGGTGTCACTTGGGCTGTAAATTAAACACTCTAATGGCTCTGCTGCTGTTTCTAATGGCTGATATATCTTTGGAACCGATGAAAAACACACACACACACACACAAATGTTAATTTCACAGCTTTTATTGTCTATTTTGGTGCCAGATCAAAATCGGTCATTCTGCTTTTTTTTTTTTTTTTTGGTGGGGGGGGGGGGGGGGATTCATAGTCAGATTTATCATTAGATTCTCTCTCATCGCATCTGGATGAGAAAACACCATTTTATGCTTTTAGATCTTGTATCTCAAATGGAGCCCTATATAGTGCACTACTTGTAACCAGGAATTGGCCAAAAAATAGTGCACTATGGTAATAGGGTGCCATTTGGGACGTATACTTAGTTTCCACCCACTATTACATTCCAAACCCATTTAAATCCATGTAAACCCATTTAAATCCATGTAAATCCAAGTAAACCCATGTAAACCCATTTAAATCCATTTAAATCCATGTAAACCCATTTAAATCCATGTAAACCCATGTAAACCCATTTAAATCCATTTAAATCCATGTAAACCCATGTAAACCCATTTAAATCCATTTAAATCCATGTAAACCCATTTATATCCATGTAAACCCATGTAAACCCATTTAAATCCATGTAAACCCATTTATATCCATGTAAACCCATGTAAGCCCATTTAAATCCATGTAAATCCATTTAAACCCATTTAAATCCATGTAAACCCATTTAAATCCATGTAAACCCATGTAAGCCCATTTAAACCCATTTAAATCCATGTAAACCCATTTAAATCCATGTAAACCCATGTAAACCCATTTAAACCCATGTAACCCATTTAAATCCATGTAAATCCATGTAAACCCATTTAAATCCATGTAAACCCATGGATGGAAGCTAGGAAGTTAATGTGAAAAAAATGCACCAAAACAGCTGTTCGACTACAAACCCAATGGGACCCTGTTATAGACTTAACAATAGTTAGAGATAAGAGAAGAATAAATTGCACAACATACATCACAGTCATATACTTAAACCAAAACAACATACTATCTCTGTGAGCCAGTAAATCACATTATAACCCATCACCCATTTATCAAACCAGGCTGATGCCTGGAAGTCTTTATTAGCGACAAACATTTGTTTGTAATTAACATCCGTGACACAACAAAAATAAAAAACTTAGATTAGAGCAGAAACTATAACGGAACACGACCGGGAAGCAAAGAAGATGAATAACTAGGAATATGAGGAAGTTTTATAGGAAGTTGAAAGGCCTACTTTTCCCCCTAAAACTTCAGACTAATTACAATCTAACAGATCTGACAGACATAATTAGCTTATTGTTGCATAACCGATGACATGCTTCTGATTAAGCCGAGACAATACGCACCAGGCCTAGATCACTGATACGGTTTTCCCTTTGTATGCCAAGTTGACATTGGGTTATTTCTTATTCTATGACCTAATCAGTGCTCTGGCACATCTGTTATTTCTTCTTCTTTGGTTATGACCTAATCAGTGCCCTGGCACATCTGTTATTTCATCTTCTTTGGTTATGACCGAATCAGTGCCCTGGCACATCTGTTATTTCATCTTCTTTGGTTATGACCTAATCAGTGCCCTGGCACATCTGTTATTTCATCTTCTTTGGTTATGACCGAATCAGTGCCCTGGCACATCTGTTATTTCATCTTCTTTGGTTATGACCTAATCAGTGCCCTGGCACATCTGTTATTTCATCTTCTTTGGTTATGACCTAATCAGTGCCCTGCACATCTGTTATTTCATCTTCTTTGGTTATGACCAAATCAGTGCCCTGGCCACATCTGTTATTTCATCTTCTTTGGTTATGACCGAATCAGTACCCTGGCACATCTGTTATTTCATCTTCTTTGGTTATGACCTAATCAGTGCCCTGGCACATCTGTTATTTATCTTCTTTGGTTATGACCGAATCAGTGCCCTGGCACATCTGTTATTTCATCTTCTTTGGTTATGACCTAATCAGTGCCCTGGCACATCTGTTATTTCATCTTCTTTGGTTATGACCTAATCAGTGCCCTGGCACATCTGTTATTTCATCTTCTTTGGTTATGACCTAATCAGTGCCCTGGCACATCTGTTATTTCATCTTCTTTGGTTATGACCTAATCAGTGCCCTGGCACATCTGTTATTTCATCTTCTTTGGTTATGACCTAATCAGTGCCCTGGCACATCTGTTATTTCATCTTCTTTGGTTATGACCAAATCAGTGCCCTGGCACATCTGTTATTTCATCTTCTTTGGTTATGACCGAATCAGTACCCTGGCACATCTGTTATTTCATCTTCTTTGGTTATGACCGAATCAGTACCCTGGCACATCTGTTATTTCATCTTCTTTGGTTATGACCTAATCAGTACCCTGGCACATCTGTTATTTTATCTTCTTTGGTTATGACCGAATCAGTGCCCTGGCACATCTGTTATTTCATCTTCTTTGGTTATGACCTAATCAGTGCCCTGGCACATCTGTTATTTCATCTTCTTTGGTTATGACCTAATCAGTGCCCTGGCACATCTGTTATTTCATCTTCTTTGGTTATGACCGAATCAGTGCCCTGGCACATCTGTTATTTCATCTTCTTTGGTTATGACCTAATCAGTGCCCTGGCACATCTGTTATTTCATCTTCTTTGGTTATGACCTAATCAGTGCCCTGGCACATCTGTTATTTCATCTTCTTTGGTTATGACCGAATCAGTGCCCTGGCACATCTGTTATTTCATCTTCTTTGGTTATGACCGAATCAGTGCCCTGGCACATCTGTTATTTCATCTTCTTTGGTTATGACCGAATCAGTGCCCTGGCACATCTGTTATTTCATCTTCTTTGGTTATGACCTAATCATTTCCCTTTTATTCCTGTATTTTTCTATGGTTATAATCAGTCGTGTTGATCTTTCTTCTCTTCTGGTTAGGCTAATCAGTGCCCTGGCCCATCCTCCCAGTTGGGCATGGCTCTCCGTCTAACAGACGCCACCAGCTGATTCCAGCAGCTTTTATCCGTTCAGCTGATCAATATCTCCCCTGAGAGAACGAGACGCCTCATTGGGATGCTTGGTGGACACAGCAGAGCCTGGAGGACGTCCACATAGACCTTGACCATTGTGCGATGCATGCATGCTGCTGTAAATGCTAATCGACGGCACAGTAATGGGATAAACCAGCAGCGAATGAATATTCAGACAACCGCAAATATATCTTCTGCTCATCGAATGAATCATTCTTTGTTTGTTCAGCAGGTGTTGTTTCAGGGGGGAGAAATTCTACGACTTGTGGATCCCCCTCACACCAAGGACCATCTTGTCCCATGAAACTAGATGGGCCAATGATTTGTTTTTTAAATGCACCAGAACAGAATGTCGGGTCCTAAAAACAAGACAAGTCTAGTCCCCTAAAAAAATAAAAAAAATATGTGTGAATGATCTTCAGAAAATGCTCAGGACAATTATATGGACCTAATTTCCTCTGCTTCTGCCTGCTCTTAAGATCTCAACCTCCTTATGAGAAAAAGAGACTTTCACTTTCAACAGTCACTCAGTGAGCTAATAGCCCTCACGTCTTTCACTTAGCCCAGGCTGTGTCTGGGTTTTAGTCCTCCCTTCGACCGATAAGAAACCACATCCCTTCAAGAGCTTTCGCCTCAGAGAGAGCTAGGCTCATTAGAATTCCAATTCATTTTTCAATTAAAATTAAAAAAAAAAAAAAAAAAACGGTACTTTTCCGTAACTTGATGGACCATGATGTTTGTTTGTTTGGTTACTTCGGGTTCTTTCTTTCTTTCTGCTGATAAAATGTAGACGTCTGCACATTTCTTTCAAATCAAAGTGCTTCAGCTTGGTACACAAGGTAGAAGGTGGAGATAAGAATTATCGCAGCGGAAAAGTGACCGGCATTATGGCTATGCTGCATGTAAATTAGAAAGACCCTATGGAATTCCATCTTAAAATTCCAAGAAGCAATACACATCTTGACAATTGTCAATAGCACCTTCTGGGGAAAAAAGATGCATTACAACTCTAATCTACGCTGCAACATTTTACGGCAGAAATGTGTAGACTTGATGAGTTAATGTGAGGTAAAGCAATAGGCTCAGTGCCCCAGTCACAGCCCCTGGGCCATCACCTTCCATTCTTTGTCCACGACTGCCAGTTTCACACTTGCCCTTTACTTCAATCAAAAGGCAGTGGGGGGTTCAAGTGTCAACGGCCACAAGATTGAAGTGACCGGGTCTTGAAAAGAATGAGCATTCAGCTTCAGCTTAAGAGAATTGTGTAGCCTCTTTAAAAATGTCCTCTCTTCCAAGAGGGCAAGAAACATTTAGAAAGGGCTTTCGTTTCACAATGGGACCAATTCCCTGCCACTCTGCAGATGCTCTTCAACTGAAGCCCCGAAAACTTTAAACTGCTTTGTCAGAGTGGCTTGACCTTGACTTTTCCAACTAGGACTTCTTCCCACCCACCGCCAGTAGACTAACACAAATACACCTGTCAATGCTGTCTATGAATGAAATTTGAAAAGTTTTTTTTCGGGGGGGGGCTACCTACAAAATGCCATGGAGCAGAATGCTAATGTCAGCCATCTTGTGATCGATAAAACCCAGACTACATTTGTGTCCCAAAAATGCCACTCTATTCCCCTACATAGCGCACTACTTTTCACCTGGGCCCGTGGTGCTCTTGTCAAAAGTAGTGCATTGTTTATGGAGCAGGGTGTCATTTGGGACGTAGCCTAAAGGGGTAATGGCTCTCGGAGTGTGTGGGGAAAAAAAGTTTGTTAAGAATGCGTCAAAAGGATTAATGGATGATCCATCAGGTTGATATGGAAACGGTCTCAAAAAGAAAAGATAAAACAAATTGCTTGTGTCTGCTCCCCATTTAGCCCCGTTTTAGATTAAGGTCATTTAAATTGTCCCCCCAGGCCTCCGCTCCCTTCCTCCCTGCAGTAGTAAAACAAGCTAGGGCTGGTCAAGTAGTGTACACTATGTAGAGAATGTAGTACTATTTGGGACAAAGCCTCTGTGATCAGTATTCTGTGCATGAACGGCCATATTTACTGAGAGGGAAATTAATCACATCCAAAAAAAAAAGAGGAAATTGATTCCAAAATTTTTATTGTATGTTTTAGATTCCCCCCCTCCGTGTCTGAACGATAATGTGTTTTTTCATGTGGGAAGGGTAATGACTTGAATTAAAGGTGAGATGAGACATAAAAGTTGAATTGCTTCCGGAAAAGTCCCTCGCTAAGCACAAAAAAATATGACCTACCTTTGCATAACCCTTCTAGCTGGAACCAAATCTTTTTCAGTGTGATGTTACATCATTTTTAACACATATAGATTCAGCCCTGTTATGCACAGAAGCTACAGTATTAAAATATGAACTTGCATAGGAATAACCCTTCTGGGTCCAAATCATTTTTGTGATCGTAAGGGCTGTCAAAGTTAACGCGTTAAGTCCGCGTTAACTCGTGACATTTTTAAACGCCTTTTTTTTTATGTACACCAGTAAATCACATCTCTATTTCTTCACCACACGGACCCTTTTAAGGGCAACACACAAACACGCTCTAAACTCGTGCTATGTGCAGTAGGTCTCAGTAGCGCTGTCTGTCTCTATCGTGGTGCACTATGCGCACGGGTTTGAGCAACTATTTTCAAGGAAACTTTACAGAAAGTTCATTCCCAGGCATTTCTTTAAATTTCTTTAGATAACAGCAACAAAAAAAAACAATTCGTACAGAAGTAACTAGCTAGTTATGATAACCTTGGCTAGCTAGCGAACCAAAATAATGTTTACAAGGCCATGGCTGAATGCCTCTTGATTCAACTAACTTCTCACAATGATTTTAATTAGAACAGGACATACAATACAATCCATTTAGCTACTGTTTTTGTTTAAGTTTTCAGGTCAAAATATTTAAGCAAACATTTATTTATTCAACAATCCCGATTCTAGTAGTAGCAGCGGCTTGTGATTAGTTGATGTTGAAGAACATGAATCAATAGCCTAGACTACTGCTTATTATATTATATTTTTTATATTTTACACGGACTCAAACCTGGCTGATCTTTTGTTATCGTCTTCTGTGGAATTCATAACATTGTTGTTTTAAAATCTCTTTATTCTTCGCATCCATAGACAGTTATTTTTTTCCTATAGTCAATTCAATCAGAAATTGTAAGCACACACATTTATAATGCCCGAAACTTTAACTTCCTTAGGGTAGTTGGAATTTTGGATGAAAAGCGTGCACAAATTAAACTGCCTGCTACTCAGGCCTAGAATATATGATATGCATATAACTGGTAGATTTGGATAAACTGTTAAAATAGTGTCTGTGAGTATAACAGAACTGATATTGCAGGAGAAAGCCTGAGAAAAATCCATTCAGGAAGTAGTTTTTTGGGGGTTTTGTAGTTTTCTATTCAATGCCATTACAGTATCCATTTAGCTAGCAACAGCAAGCTAGCTAAATAGGACAAATTAGCAAGCAAGTGCAAGCTAACTAGCTAAATTGCCCCACATGTTTAATGCTTTTCGACCTGTCCGCAAATGAATGTAATTGGTTCAGAGTTAGTTTTGATATTTTAACCTGCGTGTCGTGATCGCGTTTGGTGTAGGGGGACAAAATAAATGTATGTACGATAGCACAAGATGGCGCATGCACAGCCGTTTTGGGTTCCCGTGTTATGACTAGCCATGGTGCTTATAGGCCAGGCTAATGCATTGGTGCTCATAATGTATAATCAGAAGAACATGTGACTTTCATAACTGCAGCCTCTGGCTGGGCGATGTGGCCAAAACGTCATATCCTGAATTGGGTAAATTCATATCCCGATAATGTTTATTTTGTCCCCCTACACCAAACGCGATCACGACACGGGGCGGCAGGGTAGCCTAGTGGTTAGAGCGTTGGACTAGTAACCGAAAGGTTGCAAGTTCAAATCCCCGAGCTGACAAGGTACAAAATCTGTCGTTCTGCCCCTGAACAGGCAGTTAACCCACTGTTCCTAGGCCGTCATTGAAAATGAGAATTTGTTCTTACTGACTTGCCTAGTTAAATAAAAGGTAAAATAAATTTTAAAAAATGCCATAAATCATAATATAGCACATTTTCTGTAAATTCAATGAATAAATAGTTTTTATAAAATGACCACATGTGAAGGCAAATTTCTTATTACATTTTGAATTATACTCACCAAGTTAATCTATAGGTAGGAAATGTCAACTTCATATATGGTCACTAGGGCTGTCCAACTACTAAAATAATTAAGAGTTGATTTATTCAAATTGCGATTCATGTTAAAATAATAATAATTTAAAAGCAGTGGATTGACTTCTAGGCTACTACTGTATGCTTTGATTGTAAGGGGACAAAAATACAAAACTAATGGGACAAAAATACAAACTAATCTGTATCAGAATGTCTTAATGGCATTTTCACCATAAACATCACAGAAGTCACTGTAACACACAGCTATTAACGCTCCCAATGGTTAAATACTCCATACTGTAGTAGGCCTACTCCAGCCCACCATACTGTCTGTTAGCTAGCCAGCCCAGGATACTGTCTGTTAGCTAGCCAGCCCACCATACTGTCTGTTAGCTAGCCAGCCCAGGATACTGTCTGTTAGCTAGCCAGCCCACCATACTGTCTGTTAGCTAGCCAGCCCACCATACGGTCTGTTAGCTAGCCAGCCCACCATACTGTCTGTTAGCTAGCCAGCCCACCATACTGTCTGTTAGCTAGCCAGCCCACCATACGGTCTGTTAGCTAGCCAGCCCACCATACTGTCTGTTAGCTAGCCAGCCCACCATACTGTCTGTTAGCTAGCCAGCCCACCTGTTCGCTATTGCATTACTTTTGCTGTGCAGTCAGTGGTTGCATTCCCCACCCTATATAGTAGTGATGTGGGAAAAATCGATAGTCACATATCGGGATATTTGTTTGTGCAACATATCGTATCATTTTGACAATATTGCAATATTATTTTTGCGCTAGTTGGATGTACCTGCACCAAAACCTCATGAAATAGGAAGCCAATTTGTTTTCAGCACTTATTTATTTTTGTATCAAAACACATTTTCGAATTGCTCTATCTTGTCCCTTATCAACAGATGTACAGTGTATTCAGAAAATATTCAGACCCCTTGACTTTTTCCACATTTTGTTACGTTACAGCCTTTGTCCCCCCTCATCAATCTACACACAATACCCCATAATGACAAAGCAAAAACGTTTTTTTTTAGAAATGTTTGCTAATTTCTTTTTCATATTTGCATAAGTATTCAGACCCTTTACTCAGTACTTTGTTGAAGCACCTTTGGCAGCGATTACAGCCTAGTCTTCTTGGGTATGACGCTACAAGCTTGGCACACCTGTATTTGGGGAGTTTCTCACATTCTTCTCTGCAGATCTTCTCAAGCTCTGTCAGGTTGGATGGGGAGTTTGCTGCACAGCTATTTTCAGGTCTCTCCAGAGATGTTAGATTGGGTTCAAGTCCGGGCTCTGGCTGGGCCACTCAAGAACATTCAGAGATTTGTCCCGAAGCCACTCCTGCATCATTGTCCTGTTGGAAGGTGAACCTTCACCCCAGTCTCAGGTCCTGAATGCTCTTGAGCAGGTTTTCATTAAGGATCTCTCTGATCTTTGCTCTGTTAATCTTTGCCTCGATCCTGCCTAGTCTCCCAGTGCCTGCTTCTGAAAAACATCCCCACAGCATGATGCTGCCACCACCATGCTTCACCGTAGGGATGGTGCCAGGTTTCCTCCAGACGTGATGCTTGGCATTCAGGTTTCATCAGACCAGAGAATCTTGTTTCTCATGGTCTGGGAGTCTTTAGGGGCCTTTTGGTAAACTCCAATCGGGCTGTCATGTGCCTTTTACTGAGGAGAGGCTTCCGTCTGGCCTCTCTACCATAAAGGCCTGATTGGTGGAGTACTGCAGAGATGGTTGTCCTTATCGAAGGTCCTCGCATCTCCACAGAGAAACAAGGGATCTGTCAGAGTGACCATCGGGGGTTCTTGGTCACCTCCCTGACAAAGGCCCTTCTCTCCCCGATTGCTCGGTTTGGCCGAGCGACCAGCTCTAAGAAGAGTCTTGGTGGTTCCAAAATGTTTCCATTTAAGAATGATGGAAGCCACTGGGTTCTTGGGGACCTTCAATGCTGCAGAAAACATTTAGTACCCTTCCCCAGAGCTGTGCCTTGACACAATCCTGTCTCTAAGCTTTACAGACAATTCCTTTGACATCATGGCTTGGTTTTTGGTCTGACATGCACTGTTAACTGTGGGACCTTATATAGAAATGTCCAATCAATTGAATTTACCACAGGTGGACTCCAATCAAGTTGTAGAAACATCTCAAGGATGATCAATGGAAACAGGATGCACCTGAGCTCAATTTAGAGTCTCATAACAAAGGGTCTGAATACTTATCTAAATGTGATATTTCTGTTTTAAAACATTACTAAAAAAAACTGTTTTAACCTTTTTATTATGGGATATTGTGTGTAAATTTCTGAGGGTTTGGTATTTATTGAATCCATTTTTAGAATTAAGGCTGTAACGTAACAAAATATGGGAAAAGGTCAATGGGTCTGAATACCTTCCTGTATTAGTAAACAACATGTTTTTACCCTGGAATGACAGTAAAAACACAGTATAGACATCACAATGCATAGAGAACGGTGAGAATCTCAATACATATCATATTGGCACCGAAGTACCGCGATAATATCAGCTGGTGAGGTCCATGTTCCTTTACCCTAAAGTACTTCTGACCCGGGTCACTATAGGTAATAAGGTACCATTCAGGGTTCATCCTTTTACTTCAGACAGAGCTTAATATATAGCTTATTATAAACTGGGTGGTTCGAGCCCTGAATGCTGATTGGCTGACAGCCATGGTATATCAGACCATATACACCGGGTATGATAAAACAGTTATTTTTACTTCTCTAATGACGTTGGTAACCAGTTCATAATAGCAATAAGGCACCTCTGGGGTTTGTGGTATACTCCACGATGTGTCGCGCCTAAGAACAACCCTACGCCGTGGTATATTGGCCATATACCACACCCCCTTCGGGCCTTATTGCTTAAGTGGCCTAGTGGTGCACCGCAGAGAGAATAGAGTGTCATTGGGACGTAGTCACCGACTGCACAGCAGCACGGAATGGCAAGGTGGTCAAGGAAACCGCAAGCAGCCTAATCAACATGCAGATGGAAAACAGAGCACGTCCCACTCAAGCTGCCAGCCAGTCAAAACCACTAGATAAAGATCTGTCTGACACTCAGCCTTTGAAATAATCCACTTGTAAGTACCCCGTTTAAAAACATCAACATTCAGGCTCGGAGAAGGTGAGCTGGCTAACAGGGGACCGGACAGAAAGCTTCAGAAGATAGGCCTAGTTAAGCTATACAACATAATGAGGGAAGAGGGATTCTTAGACACTGATTAATATGCTATTTAAAAACCAGGTCTCCTACTCATGATTCCCAAACTGTTTCAAAAAGCAAAAGAGACAGAACAAAAAGAGAACGAGACAGAACAAAAAGAGAACGAGACAGAACGAGACAGAACAAAAAGAGAACGAGACAGAACAAAAAGAGGACGAGACAGAACAAAAAGAGAACGAGACAGAACAAAAAGAGAACGAGACAGAACAAAAAGAGGACGAGACAGAACAAAAAGAGAACGTGACAGAACAAAAAGAGAACGAGACAGAACAAAAAGAGAACGAGACAGAACAAAAAGAGGACGAGACAGAACAAAAAGAGAACGAGACAGAACAAAAAGAGGACGAGACAGAACAAAAAGAGGACGAGACAGAACAAAAAAAAAGACAAAACAAAAAGGACGAGACAGAACAAAAAGAGAACGAGACAGAACAAAAAGAGAACGAGACAGAACAAAAAGAGGACGAGACAGAACAAAAAGAAGATGAGACAGAACAGAAAGAGAACGAGACAGAACAAAAAGAGAACGAGACAGAACAAAAAGAGAACGAGACAGAACAAAAAGAGAACGAGACAGAACAAAAAGAGAACGAGACAGAACAAAAAGAGAACGAGACAGAACAAAAAGAGAACGAGACAGAACAAAAAGAGAACGAGACGGAACAAAAAGAGAACGAGACGGAACAAAAAGAGAACAAGACAGAACAAAAAGAGAACGAGACAGAACAAAAAGAGAATGTGACAGAACAAAAAGAGAACGAGACAGAACAAAAAGAGAATGTGACAGAACAAAAAGAGAACGAGACAGAACAAAAAGAGAACGAGACAGAACAAAAAGAGAACGAGACAGAACAAAAAGAGAACGAGACAGAACAGAAAGAGAACGATCCACAGACAGAGACCCATATTTCCCTCAGATTACACAGACCCACAAAGAATTTGAAAACAAACCTAATTTTGATAAACTCCCATAAATATTGGGTGAAATACCAGTGTGCATCACAGCAGCAAGATGTATTACCTGTGGTAAATACAACCCATATTTATGTTTATTTATTTTCCCTTTTGTACTTTAGAACTATTTGTACATATCATTTAAAGTGTCTTTGTTCTTTTGGAACTTCTGTGAGTGTTTACTGTAATTTTTGTTTTAGTCCACTTTTGTTTATTATATATTTCACTTGCTTTGGCAATTTAAACACTTTTACCATGCCAATAAAGCCCTTGAATTGAATTTAGAGAGGGGGAGAGAGAACGAGAGGGGGGGAGAGAACGAGAGGGAGAGAAAGGAGAGAAAGACAGGGGGACGAGAGAGAAAAGAGGGGGAGAGAAAGACAGGGGGGAAGAGAGAACGAGAGGGGAGAGAGAAAGAGAGGGGGGAGAGAAAGAACAAAGGGGGAGAGAAAGACAGGGGGAAGAGAAAGACAGGGGGAAAGAGAGAGAGAACAGGGGGAGAGAAAGACAGGGGGAAGAGAGAACAAGAGGGGGAGAGAAAGAGAGGGGGAGACCCAGAAAGACAGGGGGAAGAGAGAAAGACAGGGGAGAGAAAGACAGGGGGAAGAGAAAGACAGGGGGAGAGAAAACAAGGGGGAGAGAGAACAAAAGTGTCTTTTGTTCTTTTGGGGGAGAGAAAGACAGGGGGGAAGAGAGAACGAGAGGGGGGAAGAGAGAACGAGAGGGGGAAGAGAGAAAGACAGGGGAAGAGAAAGACGGGGGAGAGAAAGACAAGGGGGGGAGAACAAGAGGGGAGAGAGAGAGGGAGAGAGAAATAGAAAAATTAGAGGGAGCTCCAGACTGCTTTTATGTGAGACAGACATCTGGCCGTTTTCTAGTTATTTTGCAGTACAGGAGAGTCGCAGCAACGCTGAAGACAGGTGATGTAGACTGTAACATTCCCTGTACATGTACAATGGTCTGCTCCACCAAGTCAGTCATTCCCTGTCTCTGTACATGTACAATGCTCCACCAAGTCAGTCATTCCCTGTCTCTGTACAATGGTCTGCTCCACCAAGTCAGTCATTCCCTGTCTCTGTACATGTACAATGCTCCACCAAGTCAGTCATTCCCTGTCTCTGTACATGTACAATGCTCCACCAAGTCAGTCATTCCCTGTCTCTGTACATGTACAATGGTCTGCTCCACCAAGTCAGTCATTCCCTGTCTCTGTACATGTACAATGCTCCACCAAGTCAGTCATTCCCTGTCTCTGTACATGTACAATGCTCCACCAAGTCAGTCATTCCCTGTCTCTGTACATGTACAATGCTCCACCAAGTCAGTCATTCCCTGTCTCTGTACATGTACAATGCTCCACCAAGTCAGTCATTCCCTGTCTCTGTACATGTACAATGCTCCACCAAGTCAGTCATTCCCTGTCTCTGTACATGTACAATGCTCCACCAAGTCAGTCATTCCCTGTCTCTGTACATGTACAATGCTCCACCAAGTCAGTCATTCCCTGTCTCTGTACATGTACAATGCTCCACCAAGTCAGTCATTCCCTGTCTCTGTACATGTACAATGCTCCACCAAGTCAGTCATTCCCTGTCTCTGTACATGTACAATGCTCCACCAAGTCAGTCATTCCCTGTCTCTGTACATGTACAATGCTCCACCAAGTCAGTCATTCCCTGTCTCTGTACATGTACAATGCTACAATGCTCCACCAAGTCAGTCATTCCCTGTCTCTGTACATGTACAATGCTCCACCAAGTCAGTCATTCCCTGTCTCTGTACATGTACAATGCTCCACCAAGTCAGTCATTCCCTGTCTCTGTACATGTACAATGCTCCACCAAGTCAGTCATTCCCTGTCTCTGTACATGTACAATGCTCCACCAAGTCAGTCATTCCCTGTCTCTGTACATGTACAATGGTCCACCAAGTCAGTCATTCCCTGTCTCTGTACAATGCTCCACCAAGTCAGTCAATGTACAATGCTCCACCAAGTCAGTCATTCCCTGTCTCTGTACATGTACAATGCTCCACCAAGTCAGTCATTCCCTGTCTCTGTACATGTACAATGCTCCACCAAGTCAGTCATTCCCTGTCTCTGTACGTGTACAATGCTCCACCAAGTCAGTCATTCCCTGTCTCTGTACATGTACAATGCTCCACCAAGTCAGTCATTCCCTGTCTCTGTACGTGTACAATGCTCCACCAAGTCAGTCAGATCAACCTTGATTGGGAGTCTTAAGAGTTTTTACGCTCTGTATTTGTTCCAGTTGAATGCTCCACCAAGTCAGTCATTCCCTGTCTGTACTGTAGAAAAAGTACAATGCGTCCACCAAGTCAGTCATTCCCTGTCTCTAGTGCACATGTACAATGCTCCACCAAGTCAGTCATTACGAGGGTCCCTGTCTCTGTACATGTACAATGCTCCACCAAGTCAGTCATTCCCTGTCTCTGTACAGTACAATGTGCACCAAGTCAGTCATTCCCTGTCTCTGTACATGTACAATGCGTCCACCAAGTCAGTCATTCCCTGTCTCTGTACATGTACAATGCTCCACCAAGTCAGTCATTCCCTGTCTCTGTACATGTACAATGCTCCACAAGTCAGTCATTCCCTGTCTCTGTACATGTACAATGTCCACCAAGTCAGTCATTTGTCTCTGTACATGGTTAGTATCCCTGTCTCTGTACTACAATTCACCAAGTCAGTCATTTGTCTCTGTACATGTACAATGCTCCACCAAGTCAGTCATTCCCTGTCTCTGTACATGTACAATGCTCCACCAAGTCAGTGATTATTACGAGGAGGTCAAGTCTGATTCCCTGTTCTGTAGGCGTGTGAAGTTACCAAGTCAGTCATTACTGTGTACAATGCTCCACCAAGTCAGTCATTCCCGTCTCTTACATGTACAAGCTCCACGAGGCAAGTCTGAGTTCATTCCCTGTCTCTGGAGTACGAGGCGTGTACATGTACAATGACAATGCTCCACCAAGTCAGTCATTCCGAGTCTCTGTGATGTACAATGCTCCACCAAGTCAGTGTTGAGTTCGAGGCTGTGAGTTACGAGGAGCGTGAGTTACAATGCTCCACCAAGTCGTGAGTCATTCCCTGTCTCTGAGTTACGATGTACAATGAGTTACGAGGCACCAAGTCAGTCATTCCCTGTCTCTGTACATGTTACAATGCTCCACAAGTCAGTCATTGAGTCACGTCATGAGTTACCTGTCTCTGTGAGTTACGAGGGCAAGTCAGTCATTACGAGGCTCTGTGATGTTACAATGCGTCCACCAAGTCAGTGATTCCCTGTCTGAGTTACGAGGCGTGTGGAGTTACGAGGCGTGTGATTTGTTACAAGGCGTGTGAGTTAGAGGCTGTCTGATTTACGAGGCCTCCTGAGTTACGAGGCGTACGAGGCGTGTAGTGCATGTTACGGAGTTACAGAGGAGTTCCAGGTCTGTAGTTACGAGGCGAACGAGGCCCTGTTCTGTTACGAGGCACCCAAGAGCACACCAAGTCAGTCAGATCTGCTTTGAGTGGGAGTCTTAACGTGAGAGGCGCTCCATTTGTGAGTTACGAGGCGTCTTGAATGTTACTGAGGCGCGTGAGTTACGAGGCGCGTGAGTGAGTTACGATGTAGTGACTTTACGAGGCGTGTGAGTTACGAGGTCTGAGTTACGAGGCTACATGAGTTACGAGGCGTCGTGAGTTACGAGGCGTCGTGAGTTACGCAGGAAAGGCGTCTGAGTTACGAGGCGTGTGAGTTACGAGGCGTCATGAGTTACGAGGCGTCATGAGTTACGAGGCGTCTGAGTTACGAGGCGTGTGAGTTACGAGGCTGAGGCCTGAGTTACGAGGCTGTTACGAGGCATATGAGTTACGAGGTGACTGAGTTACGAGGCGTGTGAGTTACGAGGCGTCTGAGTTACGAGGCGTGTGAGTTACGAGGCGTGTGAGCGAGGCGTCTGAGTTACGAGGCGTACGAGGCGTGAGTTTACGAGGCGTCTGAGTTACGAGGCGCGTGAGTTACGAGGCGTCTGAGTTACGAGGGCGTGTGAGTTACGAGGCGTCTGAGTTACGAGGCGTCTGGAGTTACGAGGCGTGAGTTACGAGTGGAGTTACGAGGCGTGTGAGTTACGAGGCGTCTGAGTTACGAGCGTGTGAGTTACGAGCGCGTCTGAGTTACGACTGAGGCGTCTGAGGCGTGCTGAGTTACGAGGCGTGTGAGTTACGAGGCGTGTGAGTTACGAGGGAGTTACGAGGCGTCTGAGTTACGAGGCGTCTGGAGTTACGAGGTGAGTTACGAGGCGTCTGAGTTACGAGCGCGTGAGTTACGAGGCGTGTGAGTTACGAGGCGCGTGAGTTACGAGGCGCGTGAGTTACGAGGCGTGTGAGTTACGAGGCGCGTGAGTTACGAGGCGTCTGAGTTACGAGGCGTGTGAGTTACGAGGCGTCCTGAGTTACGAGGCGTCTGAGTTACGAGGCGTGTGAGTTACGAGGCGTCTGAGTTACGAGGCGGCGTACGAGGCGTGTGAGTTACGAGGCGTCTGAGTTACGAGGCGTGCTGAGTTACGAGGCGTCTGAGTTACGAGGCGTGCTGAGTTACGAGGCGTCTGAGTTACGAGGCGTCTGAGTTACGAGGCGTCTGAGTTACGAGGCGTCTGAGTTACGAGGCGTGTGAGTTACGAGGCGTGCTGAGTTACGAGGCGTGCTGAGTTACGAGGCGTGCGTGAGTTACGAGGCGTCTGAGTTACGAGGCGTCTGAGTTACGAGGCGTGAGTTACGAGGCGTCATGAGTTACGAGGCGTCATGAGTTACGAGGCGTCGTGAGTTACGAGGCGTGTGAGTTACGAGGCGTCTGAGTTACGAGGCGTCTGAGTTACGAGGCGTGCTGGAGTTGAGTTGACGAGGCGTGAAGTTGAGGCGTTGAGTTACGAGGCGTCTGAGTTACGAGCTGAGTTACGAGGCGTGTGAGTTACGAGGCGTGTGAGTTACGAGGCGTGTGAGTTACGAGGCGTGTGAGTTACGAGGCGTGTGAGTTACGAGGCTGAGTACGAGGCGTGCTGAGTTACGAGGTGTGAGTTACGAGGCGTGTGAGTTACGAGGCGTGCTGAGTTACGAGGCGTGCTGAGTTACGAGGCGTGTGAGTTTCGAGGCGTGTGAGTACGCAGGCGTGTGAGTTACGAGGCGTGTGAGTTACGAGGCGTGTGAGTTACGAGGCGTGCTGAGTTACGAGGCGTGTGAGTTACGAGGCATTATGAGTTACGAGGCGTGCTGAGTTACGAGGCGCGTGAGTTACGAGGCGTGTGAGTTACGAGGCGTGTGAGTTACGAGGCGTTGTGAGTTACGAGGCGCGTGAGTTACGAGGGCGTGTGCGTGAGTTACGAGGCGTGTGAGTTACGAGGCGTGTGAGTTACGAGGCGTGTGAGTTACGAGGCGCGTGAGTTACGAGGCGCGTGAGTTACGAGGAGCGTGAGTTACGAGGAGCGTGAGTTACGAGGCGCGTGAGTTACGAGGCGCGTGAGTTACGAGGCACGTGAGCTACGAGGCGTGCTGAGTTACGAGGCGTGCTGTGTTACGAGGCGTCTGAGTTACGAGGCGTCTGAGTTACGAGGCGTGTGAGTTACGAGGCGTGCTGAGTTACGAGGCGTCTGAGTTACGAGGCGTGTGAGTTACGAGGCGTCTGAGTTACGAGGCGTGTGAGTTACGAGGCGTGAGTTACGAGGCGTGTGAGTTACGAGGCGTGTGAGTTACGAGGCATTATGAGTTACGAGGCGCGTGAGTTACGAGGAGTCTGAGTTACGAGGAGCGTGAGTTACGAGGCGTCTGAGTTACGAGGCGTCTGAGTTACGAGGCGTGTGAGTTACGAGGCGTCGTGAGTTACGAGGCGTCGTGAGTTACGAGGCGTGTGAGTTACGAGGCGTCTGAGTTACGAGGCGTGTGAGTTACGAGGCGTGTGAGTTACGAGGCGTCATGAGTTACGAGGCGTCTTGAGTTACGAGGCGTCTTGAGTTACGAGGCGTCTTGAGTTACGAGGCGTCTTGAGTTACGAGGCGTCTTGAGTTACGAGGCGTGCTGAGTTACGAGGCGTGCTGAGTTACGAGGCGTGTGAGTTACGAGGCGTGTGAGTTACGAGGCGTGTGAGTTACGAGGCGTGTGAGTTACGAGGCGTCTGATTTACGAGGCGTGTGAGTTACGAGGCGTGTGAGTTACGAGGCGTGTGAGTTACGAGGCATTATGAGTTACGAGGCGCGTGAGTTACGAGGAGTCTGAGTTACGAGGAGCGTGAGTTACGAGGCGTGCTGAGTCTGAGTTATTATGAGTTACGAGGCGTCTGAGTTACGAGGCGTGTGAGTTACGAGGCGTTTGAGTTACGAGGCGTCGTGAGTTACGAGGCGTCGTGAGTTACGAGGCGTGTGAGTTACGAGGCGTCTGAGTTACGAGGCGCGTGAGTTACGAGACGCGTGAGTTACGAGGCGTCATGAGTTACGAGGCGTCTTGAGTTACGAGGCGTCTTGAGTTACGAGGCGTCTTGAGTTACGAGGCGTCTTGAGTTACGAGGCGTGCTGAGTTACGAGGCGTGCTGAGTTACGAGGCGTGTGAGTTACGAGGCGTGTGAGTTACGAGGCGTGTGAGTTACGAGGCGTGTGAGTTACGAGGCGTGTGAGTTACGAGGCGTGCTGAGTTACGAGGCGTGTGAGTTACGAGGCGTTATGAGTTACGAGGCGTGTGAGTACGAGGCGTGTGAGTTACGAGGCGTGCTGAGTTACGAGGCGTGGTGAGTTACGAGGCGTGTTGAGTTACGAGGCGTGTGAGTTACGAGGCGTGTGAGTTACGAGGCGTGTGAGTTACGAGGCGTGTGAGTTACGAGGCGTGTGAGTTACGAGGCGTGTGAGTTACGAGGCGTCTGAGTTACGAGGCGTGTGAGTTACGAGGCGTGTGAGTTACGAGGCGTGTGAGTTACGAGGCGTCATGAGTTACGAGGCATGTGAGTTACGAGGCGTGTGAATTACGAGGCGTGCTGAGTTACGAGGCGTGAGTTACGAGGCGTGTGAATTACGAGGCGTGCTGAGTTACGAGGCGTGCTGAGTTACGATGCGTGCTGAGTTACGAGGCGTCTGAGTTACGAGGCGTCTGAGTTACGAGGCGTCTGAGTTACGAGGCGTGTGAGCTACGAGGCGTGTGAGCTACGAGGCGTGTGAGTTACGAGGCGTGTGAGTTACGAGGCGTGTGAGTTACGAGGCATTATGAGTTACGAGGCGTCTGAGTTACGAGGCGTGTGAGTTACGAGGCGTGTGAGTTACGAGGCGTGTGAGCTACGAGGCGTGTGAGCTACGAGGCGTGTGAGTTACGAGGCGTGTGAGTTACGAGGCGTGAGTTACGAGGCATTATGAGTTACGAGGCGTGCTGAGTTACGAGGCGTGTGAGTTACGAGGCGTGTGAGTTACGAGGCGTATGAGTTACGAGGCGTGTGAGCTACGAGGCGTGTGAGTTACGAGGCGTGTGAGTTACGAGGCATTATGAGTTACGAGGCGTGCTGAGTTACGAGGCATGTCCAAATGATTCAGAGGAAAAACTGGAATGTTACCTGTTCAAGAAGGATCTTGAACGATCCCACTAACTGCAAGTCGCTCTGGATAAGAGTGCCTGCTAAATGACTCACTCTGGATAATTGTGCCTGCTAAATGACTCACTGACTCTCTGGATAAGAGTGCCTGCTAAATGACTCAGATGTCAATGGGATGGCATCCATAACAACAAAAACAAAACAAACACTGTTGGAGCAACACTTTGGTAGATTATGGTTGTTTGAGGTGGTCATTTAAGGTTGATCAAGGTGGTTGTGGTTGATCTAGGGGGTTTTGTTGATCAAGGTGGTTGTTTAACGTTGATCAAGGTGGTTGTTTAAGGTTGATCAAGGAGGTTGTTTAACGTTGATCAATGTGGTTGTTTAAGGTTGATCAAGGTGGTTGTGGTTGATTAAGGTGGTTGTGGTTGATTAAGGTGGTTGTGGTTGATTAAGGTGGTTGTGGTTGATTAAGGTGGTTGTTTAGGGTTGATCAAGGTGGTTGTGGTTGATCATGGTGGTTGTGGTTGATCTATGTGGTTGTTTAAGGTTGATCTATGTGGTTGTTTAAGGTTGATCTATGTGGTTGTTTAAGGTTGATCTATGTGGTTGTGGTTGATCTAGGGGGTTTTGTTGATCAAGGTGGTTGTGGTTGATTAAGGCGGTTCTTTAAGGTTGATCAAGGCGGTTGTTTAAGGTTGATCAAGGTGGTTGTGGTTGATCTAGGTGGTTGATGGTTGATCAAGGTGGTTGTTTAAGGTTGATCAAGGTGGTTGTGGTTGATCTAGGGGGTTTTGTTGATCAAGGTGGTTGTGGTTGATCAAGGCGGTTGTGGTTGATCAAGGCGGTTGTTTAAGGTTGATCAAGGCGGTTGTTTAAGGTTGATCAAGGCGGTTGTTTAAGGTTGATCAAGGTGGTTGTTTAAGGTTGATCAAGGTGGTTGTTTAAGGTTGATCAAGGTGGTTGTTTAAGGTTGATCAAGGTGGTTGTTTAAGGTTGATCAAGGTGGTTGTGGTTGATCTAGGTGGTTGAGGTTGTTAAGGCAGTTGTGGTTTTGAAGCACTTTGTCAACAATAGGTTTCTGACAGATACATGGACCGTCCAAGATCAATATGAATTCCTTCTTCTAAAAATAATGATTAGTGAAGGCTAGAAGGACAACGAGAGCAAACAGAAATCAAAAACGGTGTTCTGGTCAATAGTTTAGAAGCGTAACCATTGTTGTTGCCTTGGGGTTCAGGACAATGTAGCTGTAAACCACTCAGTCAAAAAATGCATCCAGTCTGTAATAGGTCTCCTTTTGACTGAGTGACCCAATACGTCATCATCCCAATCATCCATTCAAGCAGAGCGATAGCAATCTGAATTCCTTGTTAGAAGAATGATTCTGGTGATATGTGAGGGCTAGGAGGACAGCCAATAGGAGTGCCTTCACTATTCATGCTTCTCTGTGTTCCGTGTTCTCTTCTTTTCCTCTGGCAGCAGCGAGCAATTACACAAACATCCCAAACAACCGCCATACTAAAACAAAAGGCTATTTTCCTTCCCACGATTTTCTTTTTTTTCTTTTTTTTTTTTAAATCGTTTTTGCCGAGAAACATTTTTCTTTTTTTGTAGGTATAATAGTTGGTAGACATTTTGATCTGAAGTCGAGAGCATTTCCCACCATTTGAACCAATGAGGTGTTCAGATTCCAAGATTTAAAACCCCAAAGAGTTATTTTCTATTTTCCCGGAGACATTGTTTCTACTAACCTCAAGTACAAGGCCCCACAGTATACCTCTTGACAGAGAAAGATAAAGGTCAACAAAATGGCTTATCCTTGTCCCTGACACTTGAAAACACTACTTTCCACGCCGGCGGCTGGGCAGCAAATCCACAACAACTTTGCTGTCATAAATTCCAACGGGTAGCGTTTTTCTCCTTCTTTGCCTTCACAAATACATGGCTGGAATAAACTTGAACCTTAGCCGCACAGAGAAGGAGAAAGAGAAAAAAGACACACCACACCATTGCTGCCAGGGAAGGAAGCTGTGGATAACTGTTCTCAGCATCTTGCGCTATAAATCAGTCCCTCGCCTTGGTTGACACACACACACACACACACACACACACACACACACACACACACACACACACACACACACACACACACACACACACACACACGCCTTGTTCGACCTGGCCGGCAGCGTTTTCAAACCCATTTGGACGAGATAATGTCAGCTATTCCTCCCAGCAGCCTTAGGGACGAGGGAAGAGTGAGCTGGACTCATGAATCATTACCCTCTTAGAGGAACGGAAGCGGAGGAGGCACAACGGCCCTCACCTTACTGTATCCATATATAACGCAATTAGACCTGCTTCATCCTTCACCTTACTGTATCCATATATAACGCAATTAGACCTGCTTCATCCTTCACCTTACTGTATCCATATATAACGCAATTAGACCTGCTTCATCCTTCACCTTACTGTATCCATATATAACGCAATTAGACCTGCTTCATCCTTCACCTTACTGTATCCATATATAACGCAATTAGACCTGCTTCATCCTTCACCTTACTGTATCCATATATAACGCAATTAGACCTGCTTCATCCTTCACCTTACTGTATCCATATATAACGCAATTAGACCTGCTTCATCCTTCACCTTACTGTATCCATATATAACGCAATTAGACCTGATTCATCCTTCACCTTACTGTGTCCATATATAACGCAATTAGACCTGCTTCATCCTTCACCTTACTGTATCCATATATAACGCAATTAGACCTGATTCATCCTTCACCTTACTGTATCCATATATAACGCAATTAGACCTAATTCATCCTTCACCTTACTGTGTCCATATATAACGCAATTAGACCTGCTTCATCCTTCACCTTACTGTGTCCATATATAACGCAATTAGACCTGCTTCATCCTTCACCTTACTGTGTCCATATATAACGCAATTAGACCTGCTTCATCCTTCACCTTACTGTGTCCATATATAACGCAATTAGACCTGCTTCATCCTTCACCTTACTGTGTCCATATATAACGCAATTAGACCTGCTTCATCCTTCACCTTACTGTGTCCATATATAACGCAATTAGACCTGCTTCATCCTTCACCTTACTGTATCCATATATAACGCAATTAGACCTGCTTCATCCTTCACCTTACTGTGTCCATATATAACGCAATTAGACCTGCTTCATCCTTCACCTTACTGTGTCCATATATAATGCAATTAGACCTGCTTCATCCTTCACCTTACTGTGTCCATATATAACGCAATTAGACCTGCTTCATCCTTCACCTTACTGTATCCATATATAACGCAATTAGACCTGCTTCATCCTTCACCTTACTGTATCCATATATAACGCAATTAGACCTGCTTCATCCTTCACCTTACTGTATCCATATATAACGCAATTAGACCTGCTTCATCTTTCACCTTACTGTATCCATATATAACGCAATTAGACCTGCTTCATCTTTCACCTTACTGTATCCATATATAACGCAATTAGACCTGCTTCATCCTTCACCTTACTGTGTCCATATATAACGCAATTAGACCTGCTTCATCCTTCACCTTACTGTGTCCATATATAACACCAGTATTCATCCTTCACCTTACTGTGTCTGTCTGTCTGTCTGTCTGTCTGTCTGTCTATCTATATATGCACACACACACACAATATATATTTATAAACACACACCGGGGTGGAAAAGAGGCTATGCTAAAAGCCTGCTAGCGGTTATCTAGTACAGGTAAGCCAGCAGGGTTGGAAAAGAGGCTATGCTAAAAGCCTGCTAGCGGTTAGCTAGTAAAGGTAAGCCAGCAGGGGTGGAAAAGAGGCTATGCTAAAAGCCTGCTAGCGGTTAGCTAGTAGAGGTAAGCCAGCAGGGGTGGAAAAGAGGCTATGCTAAAAGCCTGCTAGCGGTTAGCTAGTAAAGGTAAGCCAGCAGGGGTGGAAAAGGAGCTATGCTAAAAGCCTGCTAGCGGTTAGCTAGTAGAGGTAAGCCAGCAGGGGTGGAAAAGAGGCTATGCTAAAAGCCTGCTAGCGGTTAGCTAGTCGAGGTAAGCCAGCAGGGTTGGAAAAGAGGCTATGCTAAAAGCCTGCTAGCGGTTAGCTAGTCGAGGTAAGCCAGCAGGGGTGGAAAATGGGCTATGCTAAAACCTGGGGCGCTGCACAAGTGGTCTAAACAATTTTGAGCTGATACAGAATAAATATATCCCAGGATACGGTCAGATGATAAGTTGTCTTTATTCAGAGCCGCCCCCCGTCCCCCCGTCCCAAAGTAAAACATGGAGGACTAGTATGATGTGGGTCTTTAGCGTCGTATGTGGACTGAGGCTTCACTCCTGCTGTGTGTTGACTCGTGTGTTCTACTCGACGTCACTTTTCTGAACGCTTTTCCGACAGAAATAAGGATATAAATATCCATTTCTCCAAAAATACAAATGTAAAGTGATATAACGTATTTAGACTTTTAGTTAACGGCAAGCTTTCCATTAACCTTGATTAAAAAAACTAAAACAAAACAGAACAACATTTCTGTCAAGGTTGTGCTTCCAGCAGTGCGTCTATATTAAAAGGTCATGCTAACAGAAGTGTGTGTGTGTCTATAAATCTTCAAGCCACAGTCCTCACAGATGGCAGGATGTGAGGCTACGGGACACATTTCACACTCTGGGGGCGACGAAGGCAACTCTCAGATACTACATCATCTCAACAAGGTCTCGCCTCAGTGAGAAGGGTGTGTGTGTGTGTGTGTGTGTGTGTGTGTGTGTGTGTGTGCGTGTGTGTGCGTGTGTGTGCGCGGTGTCGTTTAATCTGCTCCCGTCAAGCCCTTACCAGACACCATCGCCGTAAAGAATCACTAGGAACATCAAATTGGAAAGGAAAGGGGGGAGAAAACCGATGTTCAGGGTGTACTACCCTATAACTGCCGTTAACACAGCTCAAACCTTGACCAGAAGTACTAGAGAAACGTTGTCACAAACGGCACCCTATGTACTACAAAGGGCACTATCCATAGGGCCGTGGTCAAACGTAGTGCAGAAGGGTACATAGGGGTGCCATTTGGGAAGGAGACAAACTCTGATGAATGCAGGCAAAGTACAACTCCTCCCAGGCCGCATATATACAGTGCATTCAGAAAGTATTCATACAACCTTCCCCCTTTTTCTACATGTTGTTACGTTACAGCCTTATTCTCAAAACGGATGAAACTATTTTTTCCCCCCTCATCAATCTACACACAATACCCCATAATGACATCACAATACCCCATAATGACATCACAATACCCCATAATGACATCACAATACCCCATAATGATAGAGCGAAAACAGTTCAAGGGAAAACCTGATGGTCACTCTGACAGAGCTCCAGAGTTCCTCTGAGGAGATGGGAGAACCTTCCAGAAGGACAACCATTTCTGCAGCACTCCACCAATCAGGCCTTTATGGTAGAGTGCCCAGACGGAAGCCACTCCTCAGTAAAAGGCACATGACAGCCCGCTTGGAGGTTCCCAAAAGGCACCTAAAGACTCTCAGAACATGAGAAACAAGATTCTCTGGTCTGATGAAACCAATATTGAACTCTTTGGCCTGAATGTCAGGCATCACATCTAGAGGAAACCTGGCACCATCCCTACGGTGAAGCATGGTGGTGGCAGCATCATGCTGTGGGGATGTTTTTCAGCGGCAGGGACTGGGAGACTAGTCAGGATCAAGACAAAGATGTACGAAGCAAAATACAGAGAGATCCTTAATGAAAACCTGCTCCAGAGCGCTCAGGACCTCAGAGAGGGGCGAAGGTTCACCTGCCAACAGGACAACGACACAAAGCACACAGCCAAGACAATGCAGGAATGGCTTCGGGACAAGTCTGAATGTCCTTGAGTGGCCCAGCCAGAGCCCGGTATTGAACCCAATCTAACATCTCTGGAGAGACCTGAAAATAGCTGTGCAGCAACACTCCTCATCCAACCTGACAGAGTTCTGCAGAGAAGAATGGGAGAAATTCCACGAATACAGGTGTGCCAAACTTGTAGCGTCATACACTAGAAGACTCGAGGCTGTTTTTTTTTCAAAAATTCTGCTTTTGCTTTGTCATTATGGGGTATTGTGTGTAAGATTGATGAGAGGAAAAAAACTACTGAATCAATTTTAGAATAAGGCTGTAACGTAACAACATGTGGAAAAAGTGAAGGGATATGAATACTTTCAAATGCACTGTAGAACACTGATAGAACAGCACGTCACTGAGAACGCCCAGGCTGCATATATAGAACATAGAGCATCACATCACTGAGAACGCCCAGGCTGCATATATAGAACAGCACGTCACTGAGAACACCCAGGCTGCATATATAGAACATAGAGCATCACATCACTGAGAACGCCCAGGCTGCATATATAGAACATAGAACAGCACGTCACTGAGAACGCCCAGGCTGCATATATAGAACATAGAGCAACACATCACTGAGAACGCCCAGGCTGCATATATAGAACATAGAGCAGCACGTCACTGAGAACGCCCAGACTGCATATATAGAACATAGAGCAGCACGTCACTGAGAACGCCCAGGCTGCATATATAGAACAGCACGTCACTGAGAACGCCCAGACTGCATATATAGAACATAGAGCATCACATCACTGAGAACGCCCAGGCTGCATATATAGAACATAGAACAGCACGTCACTGAGAACGCCCAGGCTGCATATATAGAACATAGAGCAACACGTCACTGAGAACGCCCAGGCTGCATATATAGAACAGCACGTCACTGAGAACACCCAGGCTGCATATATAGAACATAGAGCAGCACGTCACTGAGAACGCCCAGGCTGCATATATAGAACATAGAGCAGCACGTCACTGAGAACGCCCAGGCTGCATATATAGAACATAGAACAGCACGTCACTGAGAACTACCAGGCTGCATATATAGAACATAGAGCAGCACATCACTGAGAACGCCCAGGCTGCATATATAGAGCATAGAGCAGCACGTCACTGAGAACGCCCAGGCTGCATATATAGAACAGCACGTCACTGAGAACGCCCAGGCTGCATATATAGAACAGCACGTCACTGAGAACGCCCAGGCTGCATATATAGAACAGCACATCGCTGAGAACGCCCAGGCTGCATATATAGAACATAGAGCAGCACGTCACTGAGAACGCCCAGGCTGCATATATAGAACATAGAACAGCACGTCACTGAGAACGCCCAGGCTGCATATATAGAACATAGAGCAGCACGTCACTGAGAACGCCCAGGCTGCATATATAGAACATAGAGCATCACATCACTGAGAACGCCCAGGCTGCATATATAGAACATAGAGCAGCACGTCACTGAGAACACCCAGGCTGCATATATAGAACATAGAGCAGCACGTCACTGAGAACGCCCAGGCTGCATATATAGAACATAGAGCATCACATCACTGAGAACGCCCAGGCTGCATATATAGAACATAGAGCAGCACGTCACTGAGAACGCCCAGGCTGCATATATAGAACAGCACATCACTGAGAACGCCCAGGCTGCATATATAGAACATAGAGCAGCACGTCACTGAGAACACCCAGGCTGCATATATAGAACATAGAGCAGCACATCACTGAGAACGCCCAGGCTGCATATATAGAACAGCGTGTCACTGAGAACACCCATGCTGCATATATAGAACATAGAGCATCACATCACTGAGAACACCCAGGCTGCATATATAGAACATAGAGCAGCACGTCACTGAGAACGCCCAGGCTGCATATATAGAACATAGAGCAGCACATCACTGAAAACGCCCAGGCTGCATATATAGAACAGCACGTCACTGAGAACGCCCAGGCTGCATATATAGAACATAGAGCAGCACATCACTGAGAACGCCCAGGCTGCATATATAGAACATAGAGCAGCACATCACTGAGAACGCCCAGGCTGCATATATAGAACATAGAGCAGCACGTCACTGAGAACGCCCAGGCTGCATATATAGACTCATTGTTACAACTTATATTACATGGGATGTGCAAATTAACCAGCATTGTGCTCTCTCTCCTTCCTACTTATAAAGAACTTCAACTGCAACCAGAGATCTGTATATAGCGACGATGTTCATGTCTCCGGCCTAAAGATGGGAGTCGTTGTCCCAAAGGGCAGGAAGGCAGGCGACAAGCTTAGGTCCACAATAATCCCATAGAAACGCATTGGGCTTATTTTGGACCTGTCACTTTGGCGTCTTCCTCTCTTTCTGTGTCTCTCTGTCACGGCTGGCTTTGTGACCGACAGGCACCTGTCCAATCAATAGGTCACTAGAAGATCCATGTCGTTCATTCTAGAGGGAGAGGGCTGAAAAGGGGTCGCATGGGGCCCTGAGTGGCATGGGGCCCTGGGTCGCATGGGGTCCTGGGTCGCATAGGGCCCTGGGTCGCATGGGGTCCTGGGTCGCATAGGGCCCTGAGTCGCATGGGGTCCTGGGTCGCATGGGGCCCTGGGTCACATGGGGCCCTGGGTCACATGGGGCCCTGGGTCACATAGGGCCCTGGGTCACATAGGGCCCTGGGTCACATAGGGCCCTGGGTCACATAGGGCCCTGGGTCACATAGGGCCCTGGGTCACATAGGGCCCTGGGTCACATAGGGCCCTGGGTCACATAGGGCCCTGGGTCACATAGGGTCCTGGGTCGCATAGGGCCCTGAGTCACATAGGGCCCTGGGTCGCATAGGGTCCTGGGTCGCATGGGGCCCTGGGTGGCATAGGGTCCTGGGTCGCATAGGGCCCTGGGTCACATAGGGCCCTGGGTCACATAGGGTCCTGAGTCACATAGGGCCCTGGGTCACATAGGGCCCTGGGTCACATAGGGCCCTGGGTCACATAGGGCCCTGGGTCGCATGGGGCCCTGGGTCGCATAGGGTCCTGGGTCGCATAGGGCCCTGGGTCACATAGGGCCCTAGCAATAGGGTACCATTTGGAAGCAGACTCTTGGCTTCCTTTGCCTACTTCGCATTCTGCAGAGTTGGACAACCATTTGACTAATACATGGATGGAATCTAAGTTCACCGGCTTGTATCAGTTGGCCAGGTTGTCACTTCATCAGATAACGAACATGTAATGAATTTCCGAGAGTCTAGAACAGTATTCTGAAATATAGCATTATCTTTAAAAATAAAAAAATCTGCAACAGATTTCATTTGGGCTCCCCATTTGGGCTCCCTAGTGGGGCAGCGGTCGAAGACACTGTATTCTCACTGCTAGAGGTATCACTACAGACCCTGGTTTAATTCCAGGCTGTATCACAACCGGTTATGATTGGGAGTCCCATAGGGACTGCGTCGTCCTGGTTTGGGTTTACCTGGTGTAGGCCGTCATTGTAAATAAGAATTTGTTCTTGACTGACTTGCCTCGTTCAATAAAAAGGTAAAGAATAAACACAAACATAATAATAATTTTGACCATACACATCAAAGATCATTTAGAATAGGTCATTTCCCAGTGGTAGGTAGTATGACATTACGTACTCCTTGATACAGGGGAGGCCGGTTAAGGGAGGTGAACGCCCCGTATAAGAGGTATTTACTAAATGTTATTAATGATAACACAGTGCTGAAAATAATGGCACGGTCGACGTAGACCTCAGGTAGCCTCATATCAGAGTGTGTTATCAGGATATACAAAGTGGATTGTGTCAACAGCAGCTGAGCATACAAAATAAACACAGGGTTAGGGTAATACCCAAGTCCTTCCCCGAGCAGTAAACCAGTCCGCTCATCCACAAATCGGCTCATGAAATGCTCATGAAAATGGGTCCAACTGCAGGAACATTCCTCCAGACAGACAGCTAAAGCAGAGACGGACAAGATCTTATTCTCCAGCAAACCTGGGTTTAAATACTACTCAAAATGTGTGGGTTTTTTCTATTAATTTAGCTGGGTTCGATTGAGCATTGAGCACAATGACACCAATAGCATAGTCCCATAACGGCAAACCCCGCCCATCTGGCACTCCTTGACAGGCTAGAGTAGATGCTGAAAGATTTGAAATAGTATTAGAACCCAGGTCTGCTTCTTCGCTGGTCTTGTTTTCTCAGTGACGCGGTTCACAGGGTTATGGGCTTTAGCCTGGTGTCTTCAGTGGGTTAGATCAGAGTCTTCTACTAGAGTCATTACGGTATGTCTCTGGCTTTAGCCTGGTGTCTTCAGTGGGTTAGATCAGAGTCTTCTACTAGAGTCATTACGGTATGTCTCTGGCTTTAGCCTGGTGTCTTCAGTGGGTTAGATCAGAGTCTTCTACTAGAGTCATTACGGTATGTCTCTGGCTTTAGCCTGGTGTCTTCAGTGGGTTAGATCAGAGTCTTCTACTAGAGTCATTACGGTATGTCTCTGGCTTTAGCCTGGTGTCTTCAGTGGGTTAGATAGAGTCTTCTACTAGAGTCATTACGGTATGTCTCTGGCTTTAGCCTGGTGTCTTCAGTGGGTTAGATCAGAGTCTTCTACTAGAGTCATTACGGTATGTCTCTGGCTTTAGCCTGGTGTCTTGAGTGGGTTAGATCAGAGTCTTCTACTAGAGTCATTTTGGTATGTCTCTGGCTTGAGCCTGGTGTCTTCAGTGGGTTAGATCAGAGTCTTCTACTAGAGTCATTACGGTATGTTTTTAATCCAATCAGAGGCTTCGGGGGGGGGGGGGGGCTGAAAAATGGTTGTGAGGACTTTGGATGGGACGTTTCTGGGCCTGAAGACATGACACAGGCAACGTTTTGTTTTATTGGGTAAGCAAAGTGATGGATCGTGCGAAAAGCACCTTGGTGCCTCAGCTTAGGTTATATGAATGTGGAAATGTAAAAAGCCAGCATGAGACTCACACATAGGGAATGAATCCTAACTTGAAAATCTCAAGTTTTTGTTGCAAATCTCCCATTGACCTCAATGTATGATTTATGTAAAGGTGTGCGTTGAGCAAATTCATCTCAAGTTACACTTTGAACCATAGGCTACAGTGGAGACAGGTATTAGGAATCTCCAGTTTAAATCTGCATGTGTACAGATGTCCTAAGACCATGGTCTGTATCCATCCAGTGAGAGACAGCTGTGTAACAAGGCCTTTATCAACATATAATAATAATAATAATAATAATAATAATAATGTTGATGATAATGATGATGATGATGATGATGATAATAATAATGATAATAATAATAATGATAATGATGATAATAATAATAATAATAATGATAATAATAATAATGATAGTAATAATAATAATAATAATAATGATGATAATAATACAAATGATAATAAGGATAATAATAATGATAATAATAATAATAATGATAATAATAATAATGATAATAATAATAATAATTATAATAATAATAATAATAATAATGATAATAATAATAATGATAATAATAATAATAATGATAGTAATAATAATAATAATAATAATGATGATAATAATACAAATGATAATAAGGATAATAATAATGATAATAATAATAATAATGATAATAATAATAATGATAATAATAATAATAATAATAATGATAATAATAATAATGATAATAATAATAATAATTATAATAATAATACAAATGATAATAATAATAATAATTATAATAATAATACAAATGATAATAATAATAATAATAATAATAATAATGATAATAATGATAATAATAATAATGATAATAATAATAATAAATGATAATAATAATGAGTGGGAAGGAAAACACTGGGTCAAATTGCACCCTGGAATCACATCAACCTAAGATTCTAAATATACAGTTCCTCAGTAGCTCAGCTGGTAGCGTGTGGTGCTTGCAACACCAGGATACTGGGTTCAATTCCTGGGACTACCCATACGTAGAAATGCACACATAACTGTAGGTCACTTTGGATAAAAGAGTCTGCTAAAAATAGCACATGCTCTATATTATTATATTAGCAAGGAAGTGGTAGAAAACCCCCAGAGGCAACATACTGATCAACTGTCTGTTACTGAAGAGGTCTCCTCCCTCCACACCATGTCTGTTACTGAAGAGGTCTCCTCCCTACACACCATGTCTGTTACTGAAGAGGTCTCCACACCATGTCCTCTGAAGAGGTCTCCTACACACCATGTCTGTTACTGTGCTGTCTGAAGAGGTCTCCTACACACCATGTCTGTTACCTGAAGAGGTCTCCTCCACACCATGTCTGTTACTGTGCTGTCTGAAGAGGTCTCCTCCCTACACACCATGTCTGTTACTGTGCTGTCTGAAGAGGTCTCCTACACACCATGTCTGTTACTGTGCTGTCTGAAGAGGTCTCTGTTACTGCCCTCCACACCATGTCTGTTACTGAAGAGGTCTCCAACACACCATGTCTGTTACTGTGCTGTCTGAAGAGGTCTCCTCCCTACACACCATGTCTGTTACTGAAGAGGTCTCCTCCCTCCACACCATGTCTGTTACTGTGCTGTCTGAAGAGGTCTCCTCCCTACACACCATGTCTGTTACTGTGCTGTCTGAAGAGGTCTCCTCCCTCCACACCATGTCTGTTACTGTGCTGTCTGAAGAGGTCTCCAACACACCATGTCTGTTACTGTGCTGTCTGAAGAGGTCTCCTACACACCATGTCTGTTACTGTGCTGTCTGAAGAGGTCTCCAACACACCATGTCTGTTACTGTGCTGTCTGAAGAGGTCTCCTCCACACCATGTCTGTTACTGTGCTGTCTGAAGAGGTCTCCTACACACCATGTCTGTTACTGTGCTGTCTGAAGAGGTCTCCTCCCTCCACACCATGTCTGTTACTGTGCTGTCTGAAGAGGTCTCCTCCCTCCACACCATGTCTGTTACTGTGCTGTCTGAAGAGGTCTCCAACACACCATGTCTGTTACTGTGCTGTCTGAAGAGGTCTCCTACACACCATGTCTGTTACTGTGCTGTCTGAAGAGGTACACACCATGTCTGTTACTGCTGTCCTAAACACCATGTCTGTTACTGTGCTGTCTGAAGAGGTCTCCTCCCTCCACACCATGTCTGTTACTGTGCTGTCTGAAGAGGTCTCCTACACACCATGTCTGTTACTGTGCTGTCTGAAGAGGTCTCCTCCCTCCACACCATGTCTGTTACTGTGCTGTCTGAAGAGGTCTCCAACACACCATGTCTGTTACTGTGCTGTCTGAAGAGGTCTCCAACACACCATGTCTGTTACTGTGCTGTCTGAAGAGGTCTCCAACACACCATGTCTGTTACTGTGCTGTCTGAAGAGGTCTCCTCCCTACACACCATGTCTGTTACTGTGCTGTCTGAAGAGGTCTCCAACACACCATGTCTGTTACTGTGCTGTCTGAAGAGGTCTCCTCCCTCCACACCATGTCTGTTACTGTGCTGTCTGAAGAGGTCTCCTCCCTACACACCATGTCTGTTACTGTGCTGTCTGAAGAGGTCTCCTACACACCATGTCTGTTACTGTGCTGTCTGAAGAGGTCTCCTACACACCATGTCTGTTACTGTGCTGTCTGAAGAGGTCTCCTCCCTCCACACCATGTCTGTTACTGAAGAGGTCTCCAACACACCATGTCTGTTACTGAAGAGGTCTCCTCCCTACACACCATGTCTGTTACTGAAGAGGTCTCCTCCCTCCACACCATGTCTGTTACTGAAGAGGTCTCCTCCCTACACACCATGTCTGTTACTGAAGAGGTCTCCTCCCTCCACACCATGTCTGTTACTGTGCTGTCTGAAGAGGTCTCCAACACACCATGTCTGTTACTGTGCTGTCTGAAGAGGTCTCCTACACACCATGTCTGTTACTGTGCTGTCTGAAGAGGTCTCCAACACACCATGTCTGTTACTGTGCTGTCTGAAGAGGTCTCCTCCACACCATGTCTGTTACTGTGCTGTCTGAAGAGGTCTCCTACACACCATGTCTGTTACTGTGCTGTCTGAAGAGGTCTCCCTCCACACCATGTCTGTTACTGTGCTGTCTGAAGAGGTCTCCTCCCTCCACACCATGTCTGTTACTGTGCTGTCTGAAGAGGTCTCCAACACACCATGTCTGTTACTGTGCTGTCTGAAGAGGTCTCCTACACACCATGTCTGTTACTGTGCTGTCTGAAGAGGTCTCCTCCCTCCACACCATGTCTGTTACTGTGCTGTCTGAAGAGGTCTCCTCCCTCCACACCATGTCTGTTACTGTGCTGTCTGAAGAGGTCTCCAACACACCATGTCTGTTACTGTGCTGTCTGAAGAGGTCTCCTCCCTCCACACCATGTCTGTTACTGTGCTGTCTGAAGAGGTCTCCAACACACCATGTCTGTTACTGTGCTGTCTGAAGAGGTCTCCAACACACCATGTCTGTTACTGTGCTGTCTGAAGAGGTCTCCAACACACCATGTCTGTTACTGTGCTGTCTGAAGAGGTCTCCTCCCTACACACCATGTCTGTTACTGTGCTGTCTGAAGAGGTCTCCTCCCTCCACACCATGTCTGTTACTGTGCTGTCTGAAGAGGTCTCCTACACACCATGTCTGTTACTGTGCTGTCTGAAGAGGTCTCCAACACACCATGTCTGTTACTGTGCTGTCTGAAGAGGTCTCCTCCACACCATGTCTGTTACTGTGCTGTCTGAAGAGGTCTCCTACACACCATGTCTGTTACTGTGCTGTCTGAAGAGGTCTCCTCCCTACACACCATGTCTGTTACTGTGCTGTCTGAAGAGGTCTCCAACACACCATGTCTGTTACTGTGCTGTCTGAAGAGGTCTCCTACACACCATGTCTGTTACTGTGCTGTCTGAAGAGGTCTCCAACACACCATGTCTGTTACTGTGCTGTCTGAAGAGGTCTCCAACACACCATGTCTGTTACTGTGCTGTCTGAAGAGGTCTCCTACACACCATGTCTGTTACTGTGCTGTCTGAAGAGGTCTCCAACACACCATGTCTGTTACTGTGCTGTCTGAAGAGGTCTCCAACACACCATGTCTGTTACTGTGCTGTCTGAAGAGGTCTCCTACACACCATGTCTGTTACTGTGCTGTCTGAAGAGGTCTCCAACACACCATGTCTGTTACTGTGCTGTCTGAAGAGGTCTCCTCCCTCCACACCATGTCTGTTACTGTGCTGTCTGAAGAGGTCTCCTACACACCATGTCTGTTACTGTGCTGTCTGAAGAGGTCTCCAACACACCATGTCTGTTACTGTGCTGTCTGAAGAGGTCTCCAACACACCATGTCTGTTACTGTGCTGTCTGAAGAGGTCTCCAACACACCATGTCTGTTACTGTGCTGTCTGAAGAGGTCTCCAACACACCATGTCTGTTACTGTGCTGTCTGAAGAGGTCTCCAACACACCATGTCTGTTACTGTGCTGTCTGAAGAGGTCTCCAACACACCATGTCTGTTACTGTGCTGTCTGAAGAGGTCTCCAACACACCATGTCTGTTACTGTGCTGTCTGAAGAGGTCTCCAACACACCATGTCTGTTACTGTGCTGTCTGAAGAGGTCTCCAACACACCATGTCTGTTACTGTGCTGTCTGAAGAGGTCTCCAACACACCATGTCTGTTACTGTGCTGTCTGAAGAGGTCTCCTCCCAACACACCATGTCTGTTACTGTGCTGTCTGAAGAGGTCTCCTACACACCATGTCTGTTACTGTGCTGTCTGAAGAGGTCTCCAACACACCATGTCTGTTACTGTGCTGTGCTGTCTGAAGAGGTCTCCAACACACCATGTCTGTTACTGTGCTGTCTGAAGAGGTCTCCAACACACCATGTCTGTTACTGTGCTGTCTGAAGAGGTCTCCTCTGAAGAGGTCTCCTACACACCATGTCTGTTACTGTGCTGTCTGAAGAGGTCTCCTACACACCATGTCTGTTACTGTGCTGTCTGAAGAGGTCTCCTACACACCATGTCTGTTACTGTGCTGTCTGAAGAGGTCTCCTACACACCATGTCTGTTACTGTGCTGTCTGAAGAGGTCTCCTCCCTCCACACCATGTCTGTTACTGTGCTGTCTGAAGAGGTCTCCTCCCTCCACACCATGTCTGTTACTGTGCTGTCTGAAGAGGTCTCCTACACACCATGTCTGTTACTGTGCTGTCTGAAGAGGTCTCCAACACACCATGTCTGTTACTGTGCTGTCTGAAGAGGTCTCCTACACACCATGTCTGTTACTGTGCTGTCTGAAGAGGTCTCCTACACACCATGTCTGTTACTGTGCTGCTGTCTGAAGAGGTCTCCTCCCTCCACACCATGTCTGTTACTGTGCTGTCTGAAGAGGTCTCCAACACACCATGTCTGTTACTGTGCTGTCTGAAGAGGTCTCCTCCCTCCACACCATGTCTGTTACTGTGCTGTCTGAAGAGGTCTCCTACACACCATGTCTGTTACTGTGCTGTCTGAAGAGGTCTCCAACACACCATGTCTGTTACTGTGCTGTCTGAAGAGGTCTCCTCCCTACACACCATGTCTGTTACTGTGCTGTCTGAAGAGGTCTCCTCCCTACACACCATGTCTGTTACTGTGCTGTCTGAAGAGGTCTCCTCCCTCCACACCATGTCTGTTACTGTGCTGTATAAACGCTTGCCTTTCTCCATCCGTCTTGTGCCTGTGATGCCCCATTGTGACACACACACACACACAGTCAGAAGGACTGGAGAGCAGAGCATGCTGGGAGCAAAGGCGATGGTCGCCCAATTGCAGCCCTATGCGGAAGCATAGCTGTCATTAGGGCCCCACGTCGCCAAATAAAAAGGGGCACATACACACCACACACACACACACACCACATACACACACCACACACACACACACACCACACACACACACAACACACAAAAATCCTATCCATCTGCCATAGCAGCAGGGTAGGGTAAGGGCCAGCGAAGCACTTTCCTGCCATTCCCTGTCATGCTTCCGCCCGCCTGGCTAGTGCTTACTAACACTACACACAGATGCACACGCACACACAAACACACGCACACACACACACACACACACACACACACAGGAGCTGTGTATAAACAGCTCGGCCTGCCACACTGGTACCGTCACAGAAAGCAGAAAAACACCCTGACCATATTCCTTTTCTTTTTCTCTTTCCTTCTTTTTATCCAGTGAGAAAGCAAGCTGGCCCGGCCGTTGCCATCTGACAACCTGTCAACCTTGTCCTTCAGATGATGCCCGGGTGAATACCGGACCTGACACATAAATGTTTCTGCACCTTGAAAGCAAAGCGTACTGCACTTTGCAACTGTCCTCTCGCCTGTTCTTGTGTAACAAGAGTTTGTTCCCAGGCCGGTAATGGCTTGGGAAGAGAGCCCCTGGAGGGAGAATGGATAAAAGAGGGAGAGGGGGGGGGGGAGGGGGAGAGGGAGGGGGTGCAGCAAGAGAAGAGAAAGAGGGAGAGGGGGCAGCGAGAGAAGAGAAGGAGGGGGGGCAGCGAGAGAAGAGAAGAAGGGGGGCAGCGAGAGAAGAGAAGGAGGGGGGGCAGTGAGAGAAGAAGGAGGGGGCAGTGAGAGAAGAGGGGGGGCAGCGAGAGAAGAGAAGGGGGGGCAGTGAGAGAAGAGAAGGAGGGGGGGGCAGCAAGAGAAGAGAAAGGGGGGACAGCGAGAGAAGAGAAGGGGGGGCAGCAAGAGAAGAGAAGGAGGGGGCAGCGAGAGAAGAGAAGGAGGGGGGGCAGCGAGAGAAGAGAAGGAGGGGGCAGTGAGAGAAGAGAAGGGGGGGCAGTGAGAGAAGAGAAGGAGGGGGCAGTGAGAGAAGAGAAGGGGGGGGCAGTGAGAGAAGAGAAGGGGGGGCAGTGAGAGAAGGGAGAGCAGAGGGAAGTGAAAGGGGGGAGCGAGGGAGAGAGAAGGAGGGGCAGCAGAGAAGAGAGAGGGAGAGAAAACAGGGTTAAGAGAAGGGTTAATGTCTGTTCCACTCTGGGCCCTGGGTGAAAAAGGGTTAATGTCTGGGGCCCTGGGTGAAAACAGGGTTAATGTCTGTTCCACTCCCTGGGCTGGGTGAAAACAGGGTTAATGTCTGTTCCACTCCCTGGGCCCTGGGAGAAAACAGGGTTAAGTTCCACTCCCTGGGCCCTGGGTGAAAACAGGGGGGGCAGTGAGAGTTAAAGGGCCCTGGGTGAAAACAGGGTTAATGTCTGGGCAGTGAAAAAGGGTTAGATGTCAGTGACTTCTTGAGCCCTGGGTGAAAACAGGGGGAAGTGAAAAGGGGGGTTAATGGAGAGAAACAGGGGCAGTTCCAGAGAGGCCCTGGGAGAAAACAGGGTTAATGTCTGTTCCACTCCCTGGGCCCTGGGGGTAAAAACAGGGTTAATGTCTGTTCCACTTCTTGGGCCCAGGGTTAAGGTGAAAACAGGGTTAATGTCTGTTCCACTCCCTGGGCCCTGGGTGAAAACAGGGTTAATGTCTGTTCCACTCCTTGGGCCCTGGGTGAAAACAGGGTTAATGTCTGTTCCACTCCCTGGGCCCTGGGTGAAAACAGGGTTAATGTCTGTTCCACTTCTTGGGCCCTGGGTGAAAACAGGGTTAATGTCTGTTCCACTCCCTGGGCCCTGGGTGAAAACAGGGTTAATGTCTGTTCCACTCCCTGGGCCCTGGGTAAAAACAGGGTTAATGTCTGTTCCACTCCCTGGGCCCTGGGTGAAAACAGGGTTAATGTCTGTTCCACTCCCTGGGCCCTGGGTGAAAACAGGGTTAATGTCTGTTCCACTCCCTGGGCCCTGGGTGAAAACAGGGTTCATGTCTGTTCCACTCCCTGGGCCCTGGGTGAAAACAGGGTTAATGTCTGTTCCACTTCTTGGGCCCTGGGTAAAAACAGGGTTAATGTCTGTTCCACTCCTTGAGCCCTGGGTGAAAACAGGGTTCATGTCTGTTCCACTCCCTGGGCCCTGGGTGAAAACAGGGTTAATGTCTGTTCCACTTCTTGGGCCCTGGGTGAAAACAGGGTTAATGTCTGTTCCTGAGTTAATTAAGCAAGTACATTATACTCAGGGTCATGTCTAAAAATGCCCAGTTGTCCATTATTTTATCTATCAGGGCTTGAAGAGATCTCAGTGCCTTTAAAGAGAGGTCTTAATGAGGCATAGAGTGTTTAAAGAGCGTGCTGTAGTGTGGTAATGTTGTGTGGTAATGTGTTGTCACGTGTTTGTAAATAGCACAACGGGAGCAGGTGAGTCTCTGTTGTGTAGTGACAGGGGTCGTGTTTTATATTGAAAGAAGACAGTGTTTTTCCCCCTGCTTCAATAGAGTGATCAGGAATGTGCAACTATAATGTTCATTCACAGAAAATACATGAGTGCAACAAATTAGGCAGAAAATAGCCTAATTTTCATGCATTATTTGTCCTTTCTGTTCTCGAAACATCTGCACCTCCCCATCTTGTTTGAGCAGAGCCTGTTGCCCTAGCTACTCCAGACTCCACACAGACACAGAGTGTAGACATGCTGCTCCAGAGCCAGAGCTGTTCTTCCTTCAGACTCCAGACTCCACACAGATACAGGGTGTTGACATGCTGCTCCAGAGACAGAGCTTTTCTTCCTTCAGACTCCAGACTCCACACAGACACAGGGTGTTGAAATGCTGCTCCAGAGCCAGAGCTGTTCTTCCTTCAGACATGCATAGATAAAACATTTGTTTATGTGCACAATGTCTTTCGTTCACATTTGCTTGTAAATGTCTAAACTCACCAAAAATAACATTCGGTAGCTTCTATATATGTATAACTTAATGAGCTGGATTGCCTGTCTTTGCAATTTGTTTATTTTAATTTGTGCTTATTAGCATATTTAGCTAGCAGCCTCCATGGAAATTCGCTATTACTTGTGCTAATTTTGTTAATCTGCAACAGATGCCCAATGGCCTTTTTTTGTGTGCGTTTTTGGTGCCCCCTTGTGTACGAGGCCAGTAATACCGTAAATACCAGGATGAGAGAAGGATGATGTGAACATCTGAATACTACCAATCCTACCAGGGACCATAGTGCTCCCTGGTACATAGTGCTCCCACAGTGTGATATGTAGGGAATAGGGTGTCATTGGGGACAGAACCATAGTTTAATAGCCTGATGAAAGAGTTTGTCTCAGTGTCTGTCAACCCTCTGGCTCCTTGTTTACCGCAAACCTCATGTCTGATCTGTACAGAACACTAATATACTCTTCTGTAGTTTCTCAAAACAGTGCTGGCTCTTTCCCTCTTTCACACTCCATTGATCTCTTGCTATCTCCCTTTTTTTTCAGTAGAAGAGAAATGTGTTTGAAAATGACATTTTAAAAAGTCTTCCTTGATAACAATGCCCTTTATCTGACCTTCAGGTAGCATCCTGCTCTGTGTGTGTTGATGACACTGAACACTGAGCGCGTCTGTCTGTCTGTCTGTCTGTCTGTCTGTCTGTCTGTCTGTCTGTGTTGATGACACTGAACACTAAGCGCGTCTGTCTGTCTGTCTGTCTGTCTGTCTGTCTGTCTGTCTGTCTGTCTGTCTGTCTGTCTGTCTGTGTGTTGATGACACTGAACACTAAGCGCGTCTGTCTGTCTGTGTCTGTCTGTCTGTCTGTCTGTCTGTCTTGATGACACTGAACACTAAGCGCGTCTGTCTGTCTGTCTGTCTGTCTGTGTGTTGATGACACTGAACACTAAGCGTGTCTGTCTGTCTGTCTGTCTGTCTGTCTGTCTGTCTGTGTGTTGATGACACTGAACACTAAGCTCGTTTGTCTGTCTGTCTGTCTGTCTGTCTGTCTGTCTGTCTGCCTGCCTGCCTGTCTGTCTGCCTGTCTGCTGACAGGGCAGAAACACAGGGCCATGGCATGGCAATGTTCTTGTTCGTTCCTTGTAATACACCACGGGTTAGAGGGGTTACGGGGGTTAGAGGGTTTAGAGTGGGGGTTGTGGATATAAACAGACACCCCCCAAAAAGACCAGGGTCTCTGAATGGATGTGTGGGTACCCAGATTCAGATGTTTCTCCCCCCCCCCTCTCATCAGTTGCCCATCCCTGGTCTAGATGTTCTATAATACACAATAATTATATATGATTACATTATACCCCGCCTGTGTTACTATGAGGAAAATATAACATTTTAGTCCTACTTAAAAAGTGGCAATCTGCAGTAACAAACAAAACATAATCCATGACAGTATCCCTGGAAAATGCAGATTGCCCATTTAATACATTGCTGAATTTTTGGGATCAATCTCTATCAGGGAATAGCAAACCCGGGCCCAAATCGAGGCCTAGATGTTTCTGACCTGTCTATATTTGTGGGGGCGTCTGTCCTCTGTTGTGCCAAAATGAAAACCAGACCTAGTGAATTAACCTTGACTTCAACCATCCATCCGCTGTCATCGTTGACTTAAAAGGGCGATTCCGCCACTTTTCAACCCCATATTCATTATCTCCAGCACCGTACCAATGTCTACATATGTGAAAACAACACGTTGCCATGATCCGTGGTGAAAAAGATGAAAAGTCCTAAACAAAGAAAAAAAAGAATGCTTCTTTGTGACATCACAGGGTAGGATTAACAGCCAGAGGGAGGGAGGGAGGGAGGGAGGAGGGAGGGAGGGAGGGGGAGGGAGGGAGGGAGGGAGGGAGGGAGGGAGGGAGGGAGGGAGGGAGGGAGGGAGGGAGGGAGGGAGGGAGGGAGGGAGGGAGGGAGGGAGGGAGGGAGGGAGGGGTATGCCCCCCCCCCACACGTCACCACAAATCTCACAGTGTTGGAAAATCGTTGGTTTAAAAAATAACTCAAAAATAAAATAGATTTTTTTTCCTTTTCATGATGTCATCGGGTAGAAAGATTCATGTAAAATGAGGTTGAAAAGTGGTGGAATCTCACTTTAAAATTTTATCTCAATGGGCGCTAACATGATCTTTAAAAAAGGAAAATGCTCGACAAGGGAAGAAAAGGTTTAAAAATAGCGCCCCCCCCCTTACATGTGTCCCAAACGGTGCCCTATTCCCTATATAGTGCCACTAGTGGCCAAGGGGATTTGGTCTAAAGTAGTGCACTATATAGGGAGTAGGCTGGACCGTTTCGGGCTGTTTGTTTCCACGTCTGTTTCCACTTTCCTCCCAATCCAGAGATGCCCTGTAAAACATCAGTGTAAATGGTTTATAATGCCACCAGTGGACTCTGAAACAGGAGACCTGCTTTCAATCAGCAGTCAGATTACTGGTGTATTAGGCGAGTCCAGGACGTAAAGACAGGGAGCTACGCCACCTCTTTCCTGTACAGCAACGTTGCTGACAGCATGGACCAGGACAGGACTTTAAACCTAGCTACTGTAGTCAGCATGGAACAGGACAGGACTATAAACCTAGCTACTGTAGTCAGCATGGAACAGAACAGGACTATAAACCTAGCTACTGTAGTCAGCATGGAACAGGACTATAAACCTAGCTACTGTAGTCAGCTTGGAACAGGACTATAAACCTAGCTACTGTAGTCAGCATGGAACAGGACAGGACTATAAACCTAGCTACTGTAGTCAGCATGGAACAGGACTATAAACCTAGCTACTGTAGTCAGCATGGAACAGGACTATAAACCTAGCTACTGTAGTCAGCATGGAACAGGACTATAAACCTAGCTACTGTAGTCAGCTTGGAACAGGACAGGCCTATAAACCTAGCTACTGTAGTCAGCATGGAACAGGACAGGACTATAAACCTAGCTACTGTAGTCAGCATGGAACAGGACAGGACTATAAACCTAGCTACTGTAGTCAGCATGGAACAGGCCTATAAACCTAGCTACTGTAGTCAGCATGGAACAGGACAGGACTATAAACCTAGCTACTGTAGTCAGCATGGAACAGGACTATAAACCTAGCTACTGTAGTCAGCTTGGAACAGGACAGGACTATAAACCTAGCTACTGTAGTCAGCTTGGAACAGGACTATAAACCTAGCTACTGTAGTCAGCTTGGAACAGGACTATAAACCTAGCTACTGTAGTCAGCTTGGAACAGGACTATAAACCTAGCTACTGTAGTCAGCTTGGAACAGGACAGGACTATAAACCTAGCTACTGTAGTCAGCTTGAAACAGGACTTTAAACCTAGCTACTGTAGTCAGCTTGGAACAGAACTATAAACCTAACTACTGTAGTCAGCTTGGAACAGGACTGTGTGATAAAAAAGTAGCTCCTGTCATAGAATAAGGTATTAAAAGTAGTGAGCATGGAACAGGACTATAAACCTAACTAGGTTTGGGTCTACTGTTCAAGTTGTGATGCAGGACTATAAACCTAGCTACTGTAGTCAGCTTGGACCAGGACAGGACTATAAACCTCCTACTGAAAAGAAGTACAAAAACATTGGAGCAGGACAGGACTATAAACCTAGCTACTGTAGTCATTGGGAGATCCAAACACATGGAACAGCATGGACAGGACTAAAAATAGAGTCAAGGACAAACCTTGACCAGAAGCATCTCCTCAGCCAAACCATGGACAACTATAAACCTTTATTTCAAATCCAATACTGCAACTAGTCAATAAGGACTATAAACCTAGAACTGTAGTCAGCTTGCAGAACCAACTTTCTGAATTTGCACTTTAACATATAGCCTCAGGACATTTTGATAAACCTAGCTACTGTAGTCAGCTATTTATCCAGGACATACTATAATCCAGACTACTTATCCAGCATACAGGACAGAGACTATAAACCTAGCTACTGTAGTCAGCATTCTTACAGGACTATAAACCAGCTACTGTATCCAGTCTACTGGATCCAGGACAGAGACTATAATCCAGCTACTGTAGTCAGCATACTTACAGAGACTACTTATCCAGCTACTGTAGTCAGCATGGAATAGAGACTACTTATCCTAGCTACTGTAGTCAGCATACTATAAACCAGCATACTGTATCCAGCATACTTATCGAGGACTATAAACCTAGCTACTGTAGTCAGCATGGACAGTATCCAGACTATAAACCAGCTACTGTATCAGCATGGACCAGGAAGGACTATAAACCTAGCTATTTTTAGTCATTTTAAAATAGGATTTTATCTGCATGTACTCTAGTCTGATTAGGACTAAATTAATTGCTTCATTGTGGACATTCACGTTTTCTGAGGATTTGAAAACCATAACTTTAGGATGCATGGAAAGGCAGGACTATAAACCTAGCTACTGTGTAGTGGAACAGGACAGGACCCGGGACTGGACCAGATCCAGCTCATAAACTTCTGGTTCTTACAGTCTGTTAGTTGGTTCCTCAGTGACACAGGACAGTAAACCTGAGCTACTGTAGTCAGCATGGAACAGGACAGGCCTATAAACCTAGCTACTGTAGTCAGCATGGACCAGGACAGGCCTATAAACCTAGCTACTGTAGTCAGCTTGGAACAGGACAGGACTATAAACCTAGCTACTGTAGTCAGCATGGACACACGCGTGCGAACAGGACTATAAACCTAGCTACTGTAGTCAGCTTGGAACAGGACTTTAAACCTAGCTACTGTAGTCAGCATGGACACAGGACTATAAACCTAGCTACTGTAGTCAGCATGGAACACACTATAAACCTCCAGCCACTGTAGTCGCAGACCTATAAACACACTGCATGGAACAAGAACTATAAACCTCATTAAGCTTGGACAGCAGGAGGCTGAAATTAAACCTAGCTACTGTAAATTACAATGGAAACCATGAGTTTTTCCCATAGACAGGTTAGCGTGAAAATGATGCACACCCTTCATAAGTCCTAGCTACTTAGTCAGCTATGAAACAGGTCTTCCTATACAAACCTAGCTAAAGCAGGAACAGGACAGGAGGGTTTGCTACTGAGTCAGCGGGAACAGGTTTTTCAGCAGCATGGTCAGTTTTGTGGACTTTAAACCAATCAGCTACTGTAGTCAGCATGGAACATTGTGCCAGGGAGGAACAGAGGCATAATACCTAGCTTTGTAGTCAGCATGGAACAGGACAGGACTGCCCTAAACCTAGCTACTGTAGTCAGCATGGAACAGGACAGGCCTATCCTGCCCTGCTAGCCCTGTAGTCAGCATGGAACAGCCCTGTCTAGTCTATAAACCTAGCTACTGTAGTCCTGCCCTGAACAGGACTTTAAGCCCTGCCTAGCCTGTAGTCAGCATGGTCAGGACAGGCCCTGCCTAAACCTGCTACTGTAGTCATCCTGGCCAGGACCTGCCTAGTCCTCCCTAGTCCTGCACTGACCTAGGACCGGCCATGCCTAGACTATAAACCCCTACCCTGTCAGCCCTGAACAGGACTGCCCTATAGCCCTAGCTACTGTAGTCCATGGAACAGGACTATAAACCTAGCTACTGTAGTCAGCCTTGGAACAGACCTGACTATCCTGCCCTAGCTACTGTAGTCCTGGCCAGGACTAGTCCTGCCCTGTAGTCCCTGGAACTAGACTCCTAAACCTAGTCCTACTGTAGTCCTGGGCCAGCCCTATAAACCTAGCTCCTGTAGTCAGCTTGGAACAGACAAGACTATCCTGCCCTGCCTACTCCCTAGTCCTGCCCTGGAACAGGACTGCCTAGCCCTAGCCTACCTGTAGTCCAGCATGGAACAGGACTATAAACCTAGCCTAGTCCTGCCCTGCCTAGCCCTGCCTAGTCCTACCTAGCCCTGCCCTGCCTAGTCCTGCCCTGCCTATTCCTGAACAGGACTAAACCTGCCTAGCCCTGCCCTGTCAGCCTGGAAGTCAGGACTATAAACCTAGCCCTGTAGTCCTGCCTGGCCAGGACAGGACTATAAACCTAGCTAGCCCTGCCCTAGCCTAGTCTTGGAACAGGTCTAGTCCTGCCATGCTACTGTAGTCCTGCCAGGCCCTATAAACCTAGCCCTACCCTGCCCAGCCTGGAACAGGACTATAAACCTAGCCCTACCTAGTCCGCGTAGCCCTGGAACAGGACTATAAACCTAGCTACTGTAGTCACCTGAACAGGACAGCCTATAAACCTAGCCACTGTACAGCAAACACCAACATATAAACTAGCCTCTTCATCAGCTTGGACCTACAGGACTCTAAACCTGCATCTGTAGTCACAGACAAGACATCACTCACCAACACAGCAGCCCAGTCACTTAAATGATTGACAGGCCTTGTTCCACCCCTCGAGCCAATCGATGACACCACAGGTGTTTTATTGACGATGCAACTATAAACCTAGCTACTGTAGTCAGCTTCGACCAGGACTATAAACCCAGCTACTGTAGTCAGCTGGACCCGGACAGGACTATAAACCTAGCTACTGTAGTCAGCTTGGAACAAGGACTATAAACCTCTCTACCTGTAGTCAGCATGGAACAGGACTATAAACCTAGCTACTCTAGTCAGCATGGAACAGGACTATAAACCTAACTACTGTAGTCAGTTGGAACAGGACCCTATAAACCTAGCTACTGTAGTCAGCATGGAACAGGACTATAAACCTAACTACTGTAGTCAGCATGGAACAGGACTATAAACCTAGCTACTCTAGTCAGCATGGACAACAGGACTATAAACCTAGCTACTCTAGTCAGCATGTTCAACAGGACTATAAACCTTCCCACTGTAGTCAGCATGGACTCAGGACCCACTATAAACCTAACTACTGTAGTCCCACTGTTCAACAGTTCCCTCCTTCCCACTGCTAGTCAGCTCTGGAACAGCTCAACAGGACTATAAACCTAGCTACTGTAGTCAGCTTGGAACAGGACTATCTTCCCACTCGTAGTCACTTGGACCAGGACAGGACTATAAACCTCTACTGTAGTCAGCATGGACCAGGACAGGACTATCAAACCTAGCTACTGTAGTCAGCTTGGACTCTCTACCCGCTCGCTCAAACCTAGCTACTGTAGTCTCTACCGCTCGCTCAACGGACTATAAACCTAGCTACTGTAGTCAGCATGTTCAACAGGACTATAAACCTCTACTGTAGTCAGTTGGAACAGGACTATAAACCTAGCTACTGTAGTCTCATGGAACAGGGCTATAAACCTAGCTACTGTAGTCAGCATGGAACAGGACTATAAACCTAGCTACTGTAGTCAGCATGCTCAACAGGACTATAAACCTAACTCTGTACCCATCGTTCAACTATAAACCTAACTACTGTTCACTGGCTCAAGGACTATCTCTTCCCACTCGCTCAACGCTCCCTCTCTTCCCACTGGCTCAACGACTATAAACCTAGCTACTCCCAGTCAGCATCAACAGGACTATCTTCCCTACTGTAGTCAACATTCCCAGGACTATAAACCTAGCTACTGTAGTCAACGTTCCTCTCTCTTCCCATGTTCAACAGAACTATAAACCTCTACTGTTACAGGACTAGAAACCTAGCTACTGTAGTCAGCATGGAACAGGAAAGGACTATAAACCTAGCTACTGTAGTCAGCTGGAACGTTCCCCTCTCTTCCCAGGACTTAAACCTAGCTACTCTTAGTCGCTTGTTCCCTCTCTCTTCCCAGAACTCAAACCTGCTACTGTAGTCAGCATGGAACAGGACTGTGTGATAAAAAACTAGCTCTCTGTCATCAAGGTATTAAAAGCTCTTCCCACTCGCTCAAGAACTAGGTTCTCTTCCCACTACTGTTCAAGTTGTGATGCAGGACTGCTTGCTCAACGACAGCTCCTTCCTCTCGCACTTACAAACGTCTCTCTTTCGCTCAACGTCCCTCTTCTCTCTCGCTCAACGTTCCTCTCTTCCCACTCGCTCAACGTTCCCTCTCTCTTACTCGTTCAACGTCCCTCTGCTCTACCCAATCGCTCAACGCCCTCTCTTCCCACTCGCTCAACGTTCCTCTCTCTTCCCACTTTCTTCTCTTCCCACTCGCTCAACGTTCCTCTCTTCCCTCCTTCCCACTCGAAAAATAGAGTCAAGGACAAACCTTGACCAGAAGCATCTCCTCAGCCAAACCCAACAGAAACTCCTTTATTTCAAATCCAATACTGCAACTAAATAAGATGTCGAACTGTTAACTTGCAGAACCAACTTTCTGAATTTGCACTTTAACATATAGCCTCATTCGGACATTTTGATAAATTTCCTCTTATCCAGCCTATTTATCCAGCATACTTATCCAGTCTACTTATCCAGCATACTTACAGAGTCTACTTATCCAGTCTACTTATCCAGCATACTTACAGAGTCTACTTATCCAGTCTACTTATCCAGCATACTTTCCCTCTTATCCGTCAACTTATCCCTAGACTTCCACTTATCCCTCTCTTATCCAGTCCTTATCCAGCATACTTATAGTCTACTTAGTTAACTCTTCCAGTCATACTTATAGAGTCTCTTATCTCGTCCAGTCTACTTATCCAGTCTACTTATCCAGCTCTCTTACATCAACTTCCAGTCTACTTATCGTCAACGTTCCCGTCTCTTCCCTCTCGCTCAACGTCTACTTCTTCCCTCTCGCTCAACGTAGTCTCTCTTCCCAGCATCAACGTATCCAGCCTACTTATCCAGTCTACTTGCAAGTAAATAAATATAATTAGCTATTTTTATGTTATTTTAAAATATGTGATTTTATCTGCATGTACTCTAGTCTGATTACTGCTAAATTAATTGCTTCATTGTGGACATTCACGTTTTCTGAATTTGAATCTGAAGGTCTAACCCATAAGATTTAGGATGCCTGGAAGGCCTATCCCCCCCCCTCTTCCCACTCAGACCACACGCCCTCTCTCTACCCAGCCAGTCGTCTCAAGTGTGTGTGTGTGTGTGTGTGTGTGTGTGTGTGTGTGTGTGTGTGTGTGTGTGTGTGTCCTCTCCCACTCTTCAACGTTCTCTCTTCCTCTAGTTCAACGTTCCTCTCTCTTCCCCTGCTCAACGTCAGCCTCTCTCTTCCCTCTCGCTGTGTGTCCTGTCTCTTCCCTCTCGTGTCAACGCCCGTCCTTCCCACTCGCTCAACGTGTCGTCTCTTAATCCCTGTACTATAAACTCTAGACTCCCCATCACACAACGCGTCCCACCATCTCACTGCCACATGTATCAATATATACACACACACACACTTCCCACACGCTCAACACACACACTTCCCACACGTTCAACACACCACTCTCTTCCCACACGCTCAACACACACACCGCCATCTTCCCACACACACAAACACACTCCACCACCGCAGACCAACACACTGCAGGCACAACCTCTCATTAAGCACAGCAGGGCTGAAATTACCCTGAAATTACAATGGAAACCATGAGTTTTTCCCATAGACAGGTTAGCGTCACGAAAATGATGCACACCCTTCATGAGTCTTCCTCTTCCTCATATAGAAACCACGAGTCTTCCTCATATACAAACCATGAGAAAGCAGGAGTCGAGCTCTACCCGCTCGTTCAACGTTCCCCTCTCTCTCTCTACCCGCTTCGTTCAACAGGAAAGGTCGAGGAGAGGGTTTGCTGAACGGCGGGTGGTTTTTCAGCAGCCGTGTGTGTTTTGTGGCTCTTTAACAGCGCCAATCAGCCTGCCTGCATGGATACATTGTGCCAGGGAGGAAGCAGAGGCATATACTCTGGCTTTGTGGTCACAGGCCCCTGCCCTGCCTAGCCCTGTCTAGTCCTCCCTAGTCCTGCCCTGCCTAGTCCTGCCCTGCCTAGCCCTGCCTAGCCCTGTCTAGTCCTGCCTAGCCCTGCCCTGCCTAGCCCTGCCTAGTCTTGCCCTGCCTAGTCCTGCCCTGCCTAGCCCTGCCTAGACCTGCCTTCCTCCGCTCTAGTCCTCTTCCTCCCAACGTCCTGCCCTTCCCTAGACCGGCCCTGCCTCAACCCTGCCCGCCTTGCCCTGCCTAGCCCTGTCTTCCCTCTCCTTCAACTTAGCCCTCTCTTCCCCTGCTCAAGCCCTGCCCTTCCCACCTTCAACTAGCCCTCTCTTCCCACTCGCTCAACGTCCTGCCCTGCCTTCCCCTGCCTCAGACCTGCCTAGTCCTGCCCTGCCTCGTCCTGCCCTGCCTAGCCCTCTCTTCCCACTAGTTCTGCCCTGCCTAGTCCTTCCCACTGCCTAGTCCTGCCCTGCCTAGCCCTCTGTCCTGCCTCGTTCAACCTGTCCTGCCTAGCCCTGTCTAGTCCTGCCCTGCCTAGCCCTGTCTAGTCCTGCCCTCTCTTAGCCCTGTCAAGTCCTGCCCTTCCCACCGCTCCTAGTCCTGCCCTGCCTTCCCCTGTCTAGTCCTGCCCTCCTAGTCCTCCCAACGTCCTGCCCTGCTCTTCCCCTGTCTAGTCCTGTCTCTTCCCAGTCCTTCCCGCCTAGCCCTGCTCTTCCTGCCGCTCAACGTTCCTCTCTTCCCTCTTCCCACTCTTCCCTTCCTCTCTTCCCTCTGTTCAACGTCCTGCCCGCCTCCTTCCCACTGCCAACGCCTCCTGTCCTTCCCAGCCCTGCCAAGTCCTACCTCTACCCCTGCCCTGCCTCTCTCCGCCCTCGCCTAGTCCTGCCCTGCCTAGTCCTGCCCTGTCTAGTCCTGCCTAGCCCTGCCCTGCCTAGTCCCGCCATGTCTACTCCTGCCCTGCCTAGCCCTGCCTAGCCCTACCCTGCCCAGCCCTGCCAAGTCCTGCCTAGTCCTGCCCTGCCCTACCTAGCCCCGCGTAGCCCTGCCCAGCCCTGCCTAGCCCTGCCTAGCCCTGCCTAGACCTGCCTAGCCCAGCCTAAACCCTCCCCAAATACACCAAACCCTCACCAACATATCAAACTCCTCTTCATACTTCCCACTAGGTTCAACGACATCACTTCCCCTCTCTTCCCACTCGCTCAACGACATCACTCTTCCCACTCGCTCAACGCCCAGTCACTTAAATGATTCAACGCCTTCTTCCCCTCTTCCCACTCGATGACACCACAGGTGTTTTCCCTTCGATCAACGTTCCCTCTCTCTTCTCTCTCAACTCTCTCTCTCGACCCTCTCGTTCAACGTTCCATCTCTCTCCACTCTCTACCCAATCGTTCAACGTTCCTCTCTCTTCCCACTCGTTCAACGCTCTCTCTTCCCTCTCTCAACGTTCCCTCTCTCCCTCTCGTTCAACGTTCCCTCTCTCTTACCCTCTCGTTCAACGTTCCTCTCTCTTCCTCTCGTTCAACGTTCCCTCTCTCTTACCCTCTCGTTCAACGTTCCCCCTCTCTCTTCCCTCTCGTTCAACGTTCCCTCTCTCTTCCTCTCGTTCAACGTTCCCTCTCACTTCCCTCTCGTTCAACGTTCCCGCTCTCTTCCCTCTCGTTCAACGTTCCCTCTCTCTTCCCTCTCGTTCAACGTTCCCTCTCTCTTCCCTCTCGTTCAACGTTCCCGCTCTCTTCCCTCTCGTTCAACGTTCCCGCTCTCTTCCCTCTCGTTCAACGTTCCTCTCTCTTCCCACTCGTTCAACGCCCTCTCTCTCTTCCCACTCGTTCAACGTTCCTCTCTCTCCCCCGCTCGTTCTCTCTCTCTACCCGCTCGTTCAACGTTCCCTCTCTCTCTCTCTACCCGCTCGTTCAACGTTCCCCTCTCTCTCTCTACCCGCTCGTTCAACGTTCCCTCTCTCTCTCTCTACCCAATCGTTCAACGTTCCCTCTCTTCCCACCCGCTCAACGTTCTCTCTTCCCACTCTCAACTCCCTCTCTTCCCACTCGTTCAACGTTCCCTCTCTCTTCCCACTCGTTCAACGTTCCCTCTCTCTTCCCACTCGTTCAACGTTCCTCTCTCTTCCCACTCGTTCAACGTTCCCTCTCTCTTCCCACTCGTTCAACGTTCCCTCTCTCTTCCCACTCGTTCAACGTTCCTCTCTCTTCCCACTCGCTCAACGTTCCTCTCTCTTCCCTCTCGCTCAACGCTCCCTCTCTCTTCCCTCTCGTTCAACGTTCCCTCTCTCTTCCCTCTCGTTCAACGTTCCCTCTTTACACACTCGTTCAACGTTCCTCTCTTCCCTCTCGTTCAACGTTCCTCTCTCTTCCCTCTCGTTCAACGTTCCTCTCTTCCCTCTCGTTCAACGTTCCTCTCTCTTCCACTCGCTCAACGTTCCCTCTCTCTTCCCTCTCGTTCAACGTTCCTCTCTCTTCCCACTCGCTCAACGTTCCTCTCTCTTCCCACTCGCTCAACGTTCCCTCTCTCTTCCCACTCGTTCAACGTTCCTCTCTTCCCTTCCCACTCGTTCAACGTTCCTCTCTTACCCTCTCGCTCAACGTTCCTCTCTCTTCCCACTCGTTCAACGTTCCTCTCTCTTCCCACTCGTTCAACGTTCCCTCTCTCTTCCCACTCGTTCAACGTTCCTCTCTTCCCTCTTCCCACTCGTTCAACGTTCCTCTCTTCCCTCTCGTTCAACGTTCCCTCTCTCTTCCCTCTCGTTCAACGTTCCTCTCTCTTCCCACTCGTTCAACGTTCCCTCTCTCTTCCCACTCGTTCAACGTTCCCTCTCTCTCTACCCAATCGTTCAACGTTCCCTCTCTCTTCCCACTCGTTCAACGTTCTCTCTCTTCCCTCTCGTTCAACGTTCCCTCTCTCTTCCCTCTCGTTCAACGTTCCTCTCTCTTCCTCTCGTTCAACGTTCCCTCTCTCTTCCCTCTCGTTCAACGTTCCCTCTCTCTTCCCTCTCGTTCAACGTTCCCTCTCTCTTCCCTCTCGTTCAACGTTCCCTCTCTCTTCCCTCTCGTTCAACGTTCCCGCTCTCTTCCCTCTCGTTCAACGTTCCCGCTCTCTTCCCTCTCGTTCAACGTTCCCTCTCTCTTCCCTCTCGTTCAACATTCCCGCTCTCTTCCCTCTCGTTCAACGTTCCCGCTCTCTTCCCTCTCGTTCAACGTTCCCTCTCTCTTCCCTCTCGTTCAACGTTCCTTCTCTGTATCCTTTCATTCCACTGTGACTAGTGACAGTAGCTGCTTGTTTTTTTTCTCCCAGGGAGACACTGACTGTAAACAATGACAAATACTTTTTTTTTGTTTACAAATGTTCTACTCTGTAGTGAGAGAATAGTTTAAAATGGGTCTTAACACTGGGAGAGAAAGAAAATGGACATTCACATTTTTAAATGTTAGTCATTTAGCAGACGCTCTTATTCAGAGCCCCTTATTTATATTGTTGTCATACACCACACACAAAACAGCTATAAGCTACTTTGTTCTCTCTCAGTCAGAGAACTTAGCTGTGCTGCTAGCTAGACAGTACACACACAGAACGAGGCTATGCAGCAAGATGTGCCCCTTAATTCAATTTCACTAAACTTCTGATGCAATTCCAAGAAACCAACCAAGCCAGCGCTGCCCTCTCATTACCTTTGGCTCTCTACTGGGTCACTGCCTAGTAGGGCAGTCCCTGACGAAAAACAATCTTTGTCGACCGAGAGTCGTCTGTTCGTTCTACCAATCAACATTTTTTTTTGTACGTGTATTTTTTCATCCTGTTTGAATAAAATCAACTATATGTAGGCTCCTGAGCTTGTCTGATGCTTTAAGCACTGACAATAAAAATTAAAGACACAAATTACCAAAGAGGGATCCAGAGATCAATATAGCCTAACCAGAAGAAATAAACCTGTTCCACAGCAGACCCTCATTCTCCCACTGCTGCCAGCCTTCACAGATTCTACCATTATGCTCCTGAAATTACTGGGTAATAAGCTACCCCAGCGGTCAGCAACCTTATCCATTTGGCGTGCCAAGTTATCCTACCATTTCCACTGATCCGCGTGCCAAGTTATCCTACCATTTCTACTGATCCGCGTGCCAAGTCATCCTACCATTTCTACTGATCCGCGTGCCAAGTTATCCTACCATGTCTACTGATCCGCGTGCCAAGTTATCCTACCATTTCCACTGATCCATTTCCACTGATCCACGTGCCAAGTTATCCTACCATTTCTACTGATCCGCGTGCCAAGTGCCAAGGTATCCTACCATTTCTACTGATCCGCGTGCCAAGGTATCCTACCATTTCTATTGATTGCCAAGTTATCCTACCATTTCTACTGATCCGCGTGCCAAGTTATCCTACCATTTCTACTGATCCGCGTGCCAAGGTATCCTACCATTTCTACTGATCAAGTCATCCTACCATTTCTACTGATCCGCGTGCCAAGGTATCCTACCATTTCTACTGATCCGCGTGCCAAGTCATCCTACCATTTCCACTGATCCACGTGCCAAGTTATCCTACCATTTCTACTGATCCGCGTGCCAAGTTATCCTACCATTTCTACTGATCCGCGTGCCAAGGTATCCTACCATTTCTACTGATCCGCGTGCCAAGGTATCCTACCATTTCTACTGATCCGCGTGCCAAGTTATCCTACCATTTCTACTGATCCGCGTGCCAAGTTATCCTACCATTTCTACTGATCCGCGTGCCAAGTTATCCTACCATTTCTACTGATCCGCGTGCCAAGGTATCCTACCATTTCTACTGAGTGCCAAGTATCCTACCATTTCTACTGATCCCGTGCCGTCATCCTACCATTTCTACTGATCCGCGTGCCAAGGTATCCTACCATTTCTACTGTTATCCTACCATTTCTACTGATCCGCGTGCCAAGTTATCCTACCATTTCTACTGATCCGCGTGCCAAGTTATCCTACCATTTCTACTGATCCGCATGCCAAGTTATCCTACCATTTTTACATACACACACTTTCATGGAACAGTTTCATTTAATTTATAATAAAGTCTTCAAATCTCTAAATCTATGTCAAAATTATATCTAAATGAAAATTATACACATCTAAAAGTAACTTCTATTACCAACATGTTAAAAAAATAGACTACATAAAGCCCACAAATAAAAACATTGCAGTCCGCGGGTAGAAAATATCCCGATAAAAAAAAATATCCTACTAATCACATTGGCTATGCATGGCATGTTTGCAAAGAACTTGAAACATTGTATCAACTATTAACTTGGTCTGGCCCCAGAAGCTTCTGATAGAAAACTTGCAACATTGTATAAAATATTTCGGTACCCCTCAAAGTTTCCTGGCCTGGGAAGGACACAGCTGTAGACTATTTGAGCAAGGAATAAGAAGTAATCAGGTAAGGCTATTTTATGACGCTTCCAGACATGACATTGTTTCCCCTTTTCATGCTGAGTGGTTATCGAAAGGGGGGGAGCTGGAAATAGTTTTCAAAAATGCTACGTTGAAGAACTATTGTCATTGGGATGTAAAAACAGACTTTGTTTTCTTGCTGTTTAAGGCAAAGAAATGAAAAACATTTTTAAGAAGCTCCACAGTGATAGTTTCAGGTCCCCGAATGGGCACATTTATAGGCCTACATTTGCACGCAGGCCAAGTAGCCTAGGCCTATTTTCTATGTGTAATCAGGTGCGTGCCCTTGCTGAAGATTGACAGGAGCGCTCCAAATGGAATGAAATAAACCAAAAAAAAACGTTCTCGCAAGTGTAGCCGAGGTTGTTCGCTCTGTAAACAACATGTCCACTCCCACAACAACAACACATGAACAGAAATTGCCATAATCAAACAAACATTGTAGATGATAAATTATGGGAATTAACGGTAAATGTGATACTGGTGTGTCATCGTCGTGGCCTCCGCAATGGACCAGTCCACTCAGACCGGCAATGGACCAGTCCACTCAGACCGGCAATGGACCAGTCCACTCAGACCGACAATGGACCAGTCCACTCAGACCGACAATGGACCAGTCCACTCAGACCAGTCCACTCAGCAATGGACAGACCGACAATGGACCAGTCCACTCAGACCGACAATGGACCAGTCCACTCAGACCGACAATGGACCAGTCCACTCAGACCAATGGACCAATGGACCAGTCCAGACCGGCAATGGACCAGTCCACTCAGACCGGCAATGGACCAGTCCACTCAGACCGACAATGGACCAGTCCACTCAGACCGACAATGGACCAGTCCACTCAGACCGACAATGGACCAGTCCACTCAGACCGACAATGGACCAGTCCACTCAGACCGACAATGGACCAGTCCACTCAGACAGGTGACCTCGTGTGCCATACTTTTTTTAAATAATTATATATCTGCCACTGCTCGACTATGACCAACAGCCTATCGACCAAACAATGTACCAGTGGACTAAATGGTGTCAACCCTTCTACCCATCGCTAAAAGCCATACTCTGTGACATACATTACTATAAGGAAAGGAATACAGTTAGTCTTCACAGTGTCAGTCAGGAAGAACACCCTCACATGTCTCGTATGTGGGGTCCCTTCTTAAAATAACTCATACGTCTCCACTGGAGGAAGGTGTGTGTGTGTGTGTGTGTGTGTGTGTGTGTGTTGCTTACATTTTGCACCAAGGGCTTAGCCAGCAGAACTAAGCAGTATGAACAGTGAACACCCACAGACAAAATACTCATTGGTTTATTATTTATATTCATAGATTTTTATTTTATTTAACCTTTATTTAACTAAGCAATTCGGTTAAAGAACAAATTCTTATTTACAGTGACGGCCTACCAAAAGGCCTCCTGTGGGGACGGGGGCCTGGGATTAAAGATAAATACAATATAAATATAGGACAAAACACACATCACAACAAGAGAGACAACACTACATAAAGAGAGACCTAAGACAACACTACATACAGAGAGACCTAAAGACAACACTACATACAGAGAGACCTAAAGACAACACAACACTACATACAGAGAGACCTAAAGACAGCACAACACTACATACAGAGAGACCTAAAGACAACACAACACTACATACAGAGAGACCTAAAGACAACACAACACTACATACAGAGAGACCTAAAGACAACACAACACTACATACAGAGACCTAAAGACAACACAACACTACATACAGAGAGACCTAAAGACCTAAAGACAACACAACACTACATACAGAGAGACCTAAAGACAACACAACACTACATACAGAGAGACCTAAAGACAACACAACACTACATACAGAGAGACCTAAAGACAACACAACACTACATACAGAGAGACCTAAAGACAACACAACACTACATACAGAGAGACCTAAAGACAGCACAACACTACATACAGAGAGACCTAAAGACAACACAACACTACATACAGAGAGACCTAAAGACAACACAACACTACATACAGAGAGACCTAAAGACAACACAACACTACATACAGAGAGACCTAAAGACAACACAACACATACATACACAACACCTACAAAGACCTAAAGACAACACAACACTACATACAGAGAGACCTAAAGACAACACAACACTACATACAGAGAGACCTAAAGACAACACAACACTACATAAAGACAACACAACACAGAGAGAGACCTAAAGACAACACACAACACTACATACAGAGAGACCTAAAGACAACACAACACTACATACAGAGAGACCTAAAGACAACACAACACTACAGAGAGACCTAAAGACAACACTACATACAGAGAGACCTAACATACAGAGAGACCTAAAGACAACACAACACTACATACAGAGAGACCTAAAGACAACACAACACTACATACAGAGAGACCTAAAGACAACACAACACTACATACAGAGAGACCTAAAGACAACACAACACTACATACAGAGAGACCTAAAGACAACTACAACACTACATACAGAGACCTAAAGACAACACAACACTACATAAAGACAACACAACACTACATACAGAGAGACCTAAAGACAACACTACATACAGAGAGACCTAAGACAACACAACACTACATACAACACTACATACATACAGAGAGACCTAAGACAACACAACACTACATACAGAGAGACCTAAAGACAAGACAACACTACATACAGAGAGACCTAAAGACAGAGAGACCTAACAACACTACATACAGAGAGACCTAAAGACAACACAACACTACATACAGAGAGACCTAAAGACAACACAACACTACATACAGAGACCTAAAGACAACACAACACTACATAAAGACAAGACAACACTACATACAGAGAGACCTAAAGACAACACAACACTACATACAGAGAGACCTAAAGACAACACAACACTACATACAGAGAGACCTAAAGACAACACAACACTACATACAGAGAGACCTAAGACAACACAACACTACATACAGAGAGACCTAAAGACAACACTACATACAGAGAGACCTAAGACAACACAACACTACATACAGAGAGACCTAAAGACAACACAACACTACATACAGAGAGACCTAAAGACAACACTACATACAGAGAGACCTAAAGACAACACAACACTACATACAGAGAGACCTAAAACAACATAGCAAGGCAGCAACACATGACAACACAGCATGCTAGCAACACAACATGGTAGCAGCACAAAACATGGTACAAACATGATTGGTCACAGACAACAGCACAAAGGGCAAGAAGGTAGAGACAACAATACATCACGCAAAGCAGCCACAACTGTCAGTAAGTGTCCATGATTGAGTCTTTGAATGAAGAGGTGGAGATAAAAGTGCCCAGTTTGAGTGTTTGTTGCAGCTCGTTCCAGTCTCTAGCTGCAGCGAACTGAAAAGAAGAGCGACCCAGGGATGTGTGTGCTTTGGGGACCTTTAACAGAATGTGACTTGCAGAACGGGTGTTGTATGTGGAGGATGAGGGCTGCAGTAGATATCTCAGATAGGGATGGGGGGGCCTAAGAGGGTTTTATAAATAAGCATCAGCCAGGTGGTCTTGCAAATGGGTATACCAGTTTACATAAGGGTATAGAGTGCAGTGATGTGTCCTATAAGGAGCATTGGTGGTAAATCTGATGGCCGAATGGTAAAGAACATCTAGCCGTTCGAGAGCACCCTTACCTGCCGATAACTTTTAAAAGCTTGCTTAACAGCCAGAGCTGTGTAGTAGGTCTTCACGGGTCCACCCGAACCCGAATACCCGAGACCCAACAGGGCCCTATGTAACTACAGCTGATAGACCCGAGTGGACCCGACCACGGCTCTGCATAGCCTATAACATATTTATTTTACCCTAATAAGGTACTTGTATTGACTTACAGAAGACAAAGCCAACATACAATATAAAGACCTATTCATTAACCAGAAGAGCAACTTGGCTCATAAACATAATTTTTTTGTCACTCGGGTCCAATCGAAACTGGAACAGGTTCACCAATTTTTTTTTATGATTGGGTCTGTTTCGGTCGTGGTCCAAGAAGGCATTTACAGTATCAGAAGGTTTATCCCCCTCCACTCTCGGATCATTACAACACTTCATTACATAACTATTACAACGTTGTCTGTCTACAGTACTCGCAGCAAATGCATAGATGTCGAAGTGGTTCAATGTTGTTTCTGCACTGGCTGTAAGACCTTGTCAAATACACTGAACGAAAATATTTAAAAAAGCAACATGCAACTATTTCAAATATTTTACAGAGTTACAGTTCATATAAGGAAATCAGTCAATTGAAATAAATTAATTAGGCCCTGATCTATGGATTTCACATGACTGGGCAGGGGTGCAGCCATGGGCCCTCCTACTGGGGAGCCAGGCCCAGCCAATCAGAAATAGTTTTCCCCCACAAAAGGTCTTTATTACAGACAGAAATACTCCTTAGTGCCCCCACCCTCCCCCCACCCACTCAGAGGATCCCACAGGCAATGTTCTCTCTAAACTGCAGGCATGCCCAGCCGCGCACCTCCTCCAGGAATGCCGCACAGAGGCTGAACTTCACTGAGTTTGCCCCATTAGTTTGTACTATATAGATCCGTTTTTTTTTCTGTGATCGAATCAGCATTATATTAGCTTCTTTTCAATGCAACAAAAATCAAAAACAAATCTAACTTTGCAAGATTGAGTCTGTGATTTCATTGTAGGCAGAGGCAGAACCCCGAGCGTAACGGAGTAGAATTCTATTGGCTTGGGTAGCCCACGAGCGGTCTTTTTTTAAACACTTTTTTAATCACTTGCGAGTGAAAGCGTTTTTCAGATCAGAGCGCAGAGTCTGTGCACATTTGACGATATTCTTTGCTAGTTAGCGAGTTATTAGCCCAGTTATAGATAAAGTCAGCAACGGGGAGCTACTGCTTCCGACAAGACCACAAAACATATAGGCTACATTTCCAGCTGTCGTTGAAAAGCCACTCAGGTAAAAGGGTTACGTCGTAATTAAAGGGACAGTGTTGTATTTTGTGAAAAGGTTTGAAAATGCAAATAAACCAATAGAGGGGTAGTCAACATTGTCGAATTATCTGTATGGTAGTAGTAATAATGCATCATACAACACAATAAAATGTACAGTCACCTATTTGGCCCATGGTATTACAGACCAAGTTTTTTAATTTTAATTTAATTTCAAGTCCTTCATAATGTAAAGAAAAAGTCTCATGCAATGTAGGCCTGCACTGAACACCACATATAGGCTACTGTAGGCTATATCATTGAAATCAAAAAGCTATTTCCAAGTGAAAATGTTATGAGATTTGCTCCATTGGTTTTGTTGGTAGGCCTACATTATGCTCCAATAGCCACAATAGCCTATTGGCTACAGTTTAAATCTGTAAGGGCACAGCTTCAGTGTTCACTGTAAAATATTTCTCACAACGTTCCAAGTTTCCACTCACAAAACCTAAAAACAACATTGGAGGCAGTTTACGGTAGAGAAATAAACATTAACAGCTCTGGTGGACATTCCTGCAGTCAGTGTGTCAACTGCACATTTAAAAAAAAGTGTGATTTTATTGTCCCCAACACAAAGTGCACCTGTGTAATGATCATGCCATTTAATCAGCTACTTGATATGCCACACCTGTCAACTGGATGGATTATCTTGGAAAATTAGAGATGCTCATGAACAGGGATATAAAACAAATTTGTGTACAAAATGTGAGTGAAATAAGCTTTTTGTATGTATGGAACATTGAGGATTTTTTTTCAGCTCATGAAACCAACACTTTATATGTTGCGTTATATTTTTCTTCAGTGTAAATCTCTCACCTCTGCCTGCTCTCAGATGCTCAAGAAGCGAGTCATTATCAGTTTTATCATAGAAAATCTGTCGATGAGCAAATCCATGACAGGTTGGTTGAAAAGTCGCCAATACACATCGGTTGAACGAATTGTGAGGAGGGAAAAAAAGTGCATCTTATTCTTGGACATAAATTGTATAAGCTAAATTAGTAGCCTTCCTTTCTAACACGACAACGGCATTGGTTGTATCTGCCGACTCACACTGCATGCAGGTGGAATTCTCGTTTATTCTCCCGAAATCATCTACTAGTCCTATAATCACCGAGGGGAGAGGCGGTGAGTAGTCTGAATCAGGCAACAACAAAAATGTTCATGAATAGTCTTTAGGTACACCGCTTCGGGAAGCAGTTTCAAAACAGTAGCCATGGAGATATTATTAACAATTGAAAGAAATTCACTGTTACAGCATCCCTATGTCAACTACAGAGAGAATCAACAAGAAATTCGATTATGCCAACATGCGAAAATAATTTGACCCACAATAACATTTGTACAGAATAGCTCCCGCCCATCCTTTTGCAGTATTCTGCATGACAATATTCTATTACGGGGTATAACATATATATATATATATATTGTCAACTTCCCGTATATCTGCATTCATATATGAATGCAGATCTACGGGAAGTTGACAACACTGTTCATATACAACATTGAAGTATAGTATTTGCACTGTAGCGGCACATTTCAGTTATACATTCATTTCAAACTCGCATAGCAAGCTAAACCTTTGAGGAACGAACAGCAGCAGCACGCTGCCCGAGCCAATATTCCTGCAACCGCAACCCCGTTCAAATCTACACCTCCAAGCACGAATGCATGCAGAATGTGCACAACCGTGCAATTCGTTAAAGACAACTAGCGAACTAATACAGAAAGCTAACTATCCTAAGCTTTTTTATTTTAAGTTTAAAAACCATTGCCCTTTCACAAATGCATCACAATATAAGAGTATACCTAGCTGAGTTTACTCAACTTCATATTACAGGGATCTAGCTAAAATGTAGTTACCAAGCTAGTTATGGATGAAACCAGCAGCTAGACAGTGCCAGTGCACAGACTGCATGCGTGGCTAACGGGCTGGTTAGCGGTCTGTCTGGCAGACTGATTAACTAGCTAATTTAGCTAACCCGATTTGATTAGCTAGCTAACGTTAAGAGATTAAACAACCAGCTAAATTATCAATTGGTCACATGAAACTGACCTTTTCTATACATTGGCAAATTTATTCTCTTCCCAAATATGTAATGTATTCAATGCCATTCCAACTTATACTCAAAATGTTTCATCCAAGACTGCATAAGAATTGCGATGCAACCTTCTAAGGGGGAGGGGGGAAAGAGCAAAAAAACAAATAAATATAACGGTGTAGATAACGTTACTCACTGTTTCTCTGCTCGCACCGAAACAACTTCGTTTGGTCACCCCCTTCCGCAGCTGGTAAGGTAAAAATCCACTTTTCAAAACGTCGAGAAGCCAACCAACCTTCCAAGTAAATCAGAATTACAACGGAGCTAAGGAGTCCTCTTCTTTAGCTACTAAGAGTGCACCACGCGGTAAAATAATCCTGGGTTAACAAAAATGTCTTTAATATAATTCCTTGAATAAGGAGCAAATCTCTTCTAAAGATTTAAGAATCCTCCTTCCTCTTGAAGAAGCAGTTCTGGCTAACTACTTGCATGTTCATAGTCTCTCCACCGTGGTACACTCCGTCGGTAAAGGAGTTATTTCTTCTTTCGTCCCCCTTCAGTCACGCTTCTGCCTCTCGGCTCGTTCACAGGTTGGAAACGAGGGTTTTCGGCAGCGCTCGGATTTGCTCGGCTCCCTACGGAAACATTAGATAAGGTATTTTGGTCTATCACACACGTTGCTCTAATGTTGAATTTCCAAGCGATATTATATGATGGTGATTTTTATAATAAAAAATAATCATAACTATTGTTATTTCTTACATTATTAGCCGAGAACTTTTTTTTTTTGTTACACAAGCATTTCGCTACACCTGCAATAACATCTGCTAAATATGTGTATGTGATCAATAAAATTTGATTTGTGTTATTGTCACAATAACACAATTACTATACAAAAATGTCTGCAAGCCGCTTTGGGGAAAAAGTGTATGCTAATTGGCATATTAGACATTGTTATTACAATAATTGTAAATAGATTATAATATTTTCATAGTTAAACAGATGGATGAGAATACACCATGGAAGATGTCTCTCCTGCCCATTGGGAGAGAGGAGCTGGATGGATGCCCATGGGAAGCAGAAGGCCAGGTACCAGCACAGATAGGGCTCTACCTGTACAGAGCACATGCCCCTTTGCCCTTCCAGTCTCAAAAGTGCCATTTTAGGTGATGGTATATATATTTTTTTGCATACAATTTTTTGTCATTGTTGTTTTTGTCGCTGACCGCAAGTTGTCAACAAGTTCGTTACCCCGCATCCTATCCGTTGGTTGCGCCTTTATTGTGATTTCAATTTTTTCCGGTTGCGCCTTTATCCCAGTCTGTCCTGTATGGAGAATGCGTATGTCCGGTATCCAAACATGCATGGCTTAAGGGATGCCCCTCACTGGTCGAGTAGTAGAGTTCAATAGCAGGAACCAGGTTACAGAGATTTACAAAGATTTACCGACCAAACCCATTCCCTTTTCCCAGGATAAATAACTACGGGAAACGGAACAATTATAATAAATGATTTCTATGAACTGTATGATGTGAAATATAACTGTTAAATGATATGCGATGTCTAAAACTGGCTTCTCTACGGCCTTTTCTCTGCAAGATCAATCATCAACGCTAAAGGTTGGGAAAGACACCGCATCTCAGGATGGAGCGCATGTAATCATCTCATCATGGTCTCTTTTTTTTCTTGTGACAGCTAGGCCTATATTTGCTGCAGCATAGCCTATGCTACAGTACTATAACAACTGAATGCGTTTCTAATTTACACATCTCAGTCTAGCATTCGGGCGTCAACTAATTTTTTAAAATTTAAATTACAGCTGCACTCGAATATCGTTGCTTTAAATCAGTACACACAAGAACAGTCTCTCTCTCCATCAATTCCATTCAAATGTCATCCATGAGATAATCCTGTTCAAGATACAGTTCCTTCATAAAGTATTCAGACCCCTTGACCTTTTCCACATTTTGTTACATCACAGCCTTATTCTAAAATGGCTTAAATCGTTTTTTTTTCCCCTCATCAATCTACACACTCATCACAATACCCCCAAAATGACATCACAATACCCCCAAAATGACATCACAATACCCCCATAATTACATCACAATACCCCATAATGACAAAGCAAAAACAGGTTTTTAGAAACACTTTTATAAAAAGTATCACATTTACATAAGTATTCAGACCCTTTACTCAGTACTTTGTTGAAGCTCCTTTGGCAGCAATTACAGCCTCGAGTCTTCTTGGGTATTACAAGTTTGGCACACCTGTATTTGGAGAGTTTCTCCCATTCTTCTCTGCAGATTCTCTCAAGCTCTGTTAGGTTGGATGGGGAGCGTCACTTTCTGTACTTGCCCCGTTCATCTTTCCCTCGATCCTGACTAGTCTCCCAGTCCCTGTCGCTGAAAAACATCCCCACAGCATGATGTTGTCACCAACATGCTTCACCATAGGGATGATGCCAGGTTTCCTCCAGATGTGACTCTTGGCAATCTTGTTTCTCATGAACTGAAAGTCCTTTAGGTGCCTTTTGGCAAACTCCAAGCAAGCTGTCATGTACCTTTTACTGAGGAGTGGCTTCCATCTGGCCACTTTACCATAAAGGCCTGATTGGTGTAGTGCTGCAGAGATGGTTGTTCTTCTGGAAGGTTCTCCCATCTCCACAGAGGAACTCTGGAGCTCTGTCAGAGGGACCATCAGGTTCTTGATCATCTCACTGATGACCAAGGCCCTTTTCCCCGATTGCTCAGTTTGGCCAGGCGGCCAGCTCCAGGAGAAGTCTTGGTGGTTCTAAACTTTTTCCATTTAAGAATGATGCAGACCTTCAATTCTGCAGACATTTGTTGGTACCCTTCCCCAGATCTGTGCTTAGACACAATCTTGTCTTGGAGCTTTACGGACAATTCCTTCGACCTAATGGCTTGGTATTTGCTCTGACATGCACTGTCAACTATGGGACCTTATATATATAGACAGTTGTGTGCCTTTCCAAATCTTGCCCAAACAATTGAATTTACCACAGGTGGACTCCAATCAAGTTGTAGAAACATCTCACAGATGATGGGCACCTGAGTGGCGCAGTGGTCTAAGGCACAGCATCTCAGTGCTAGAGGCATCACTACAGACCCTGGTTCGATTCCAGGCTGTATCACAACCGGCTGTGATGGGGATTCCAATAGGGCTGCGCACAATTGGCCCAGCGCTGTCCGGGTTAGGGTTTGGCCTGGGTAGGCCGTCATTGTAAATAAGAATTTGTTCTTAACTGATTTGCCTGGTTAAATAAAGGTTCAATAAAGTAAATGATTAATGGGAACAAAATTCCATTTGCACTTTGTCATTATGGGGTATTGTGTGGCCTTTTTTTGCCTTTACCTCCCTTATTTATACTGTATTATTGACTGTATGTTTGTTGTACTCCATGTGTAACTCTGTGTTGTTGTATGTGTCGTACTGCTTTGCTTTATCCTGGCCAGGTCGCAATTGTAAATGAGAACTTGTTCTCAACTTGCCTACCTGGTTAAATAAAGGTGAAATAAAATAAAACATTTCAAAAGATGAGGATTTTTTTTTTTTAAATCCATTTTAGGTAACAGCTGTAACAAACTGTGGAAAGAGTCAAGGGGCTTGAATACTTTCCAAATGCACAGTATATATGTGTGTCTTTTTATTGTATTTAACTAGGCAAGTCAGTTAATTAATTATTTTCATTGACATGCTAGGAACAGTGGGTTAACTGCCTGTTCAGGGGCAGAACAACAAATTTGTACCTTGTCAGCTCGGGGATTTGAACTTGTAACCTTCCAGTTACTAGTCCAACGCTCTAACCACTAGGCCACCCTGCCACCTCTACACTCTAACCACTAGGCTACCCTGCCGCCTCTACACTCTAACCACGAGGCTACCCTACCTCTTTCAGGAAATACATTCTATGCAGTATTAGAATTGTCTGTGGAACTTGTTCAGTTTATGTCTTAGTTATTGAATCTTGTTATGTTCATACAAATATTTACACATGTTAAATTTGCTGAAAATAAATACTATTGACAGTGTTTAGAGTTTAGTATAGTTTTATCTAAAAAGGATACATATTTTTTAAATGGTCCTCCAATTACTGCTGCACTCCACTGGCCTCTCATAAAAATACAAATAAATGTTTCTTAGCTCTTGGAGTTCCAGGAAAAGCTAGACTAGAATAGCTTGCTGGATTTAAAAAAAAACAAATTGCATTTCTTATACTAATAGACTTTTTGATGAGGGACGCAAGCTCTTATTTGCTGAATGTTAAATACATCAGCCAATAGGAGTTTGAAAGAAGCGAGAAGGGTCGATTGCGTAAGCTATAGCAGTTGTTTATTCAGACCCATAACCATTCAATCTTCGTGATGAGAAGTGAAGGCCTCTACCTCTTATTGTCGTCCAGTATTATTCAAGCATGTCATTACAATGATGACGATAAGGACAATAAAACTAATTTCATTTAACTGTTGAAAGCGAGGAAGGATTGATGCCACTATAAAGAAAGAGTAATATCCACATCACACAACATCAGGGGAATGATTATTATGGTATGTATGCGTCAGCCTACTAAATATACAACTGTCAAATAGGTCCTGTTATATTTCCAAATGAAATCTCAAATCTAAATTTCACTAACTTTGCCAGACACATTTCCTGCACCAACATCACATGTTCTCGTCATGGTTTTGAACAAGGTACGTAATTCTATTATAACACAGTACAGTAATACAGTCCGCTCTCAAAAATATTAGCCTACCAGACCTTGTTTAATTTATTTACCCAGGAGAGCAGAGTACCTAATGTGCTATCGATGTATTGCTGCACAATCATTTGAGCTGTTTTGGTCTTGGCTTCATAAAAAAATGTCTTTAGCTCATAAAATACACTATCTATATATATATATCTATATATATATATATATATATACACTCACAAAAGTATGTGGACACCCTTTCAAATTAGTGGATTTGTCTATTTCAGCCACACCATATGCTGACAGGTATAGAAAATCAAGCACACAGCTATGCAATCTCCATAGACAAACATTGGTAGTAGAATGGCCTTACTGAAGAGCTCAGTGACTTTCAATGTGGCACCGTCATAGGATGCCACCTTTCCAACAAGTCAGTTTGTCAAATTTCTGCCCGGCAAGTGCTGCCTTGGTCAACTGTAAGTGCTGTTATTGTGAAGTGGAAGGGCTTAGGAGAAACAACGGCTCAGCCGCGAAGTGGTAGTCCACACAAGCTCACAGAAACGGACCGCCGAGTTCTGAAGCGTGTAGCGTGTGAAAATCATCTGTCCTCGGTTGCAACCCTCACTACCGAGTTCCAAACTGGCTCTGGAAGCAACGTCAGCGCAAAAACTGTTTGTCAAGAGCTTCATGAAATGGGTTTCCATGGCAGAGCAGCCTCACACAAGCCTAAGTTCACCATGGCCAAGCGCCGGCTGGAGTGGTGTTCAGCTTGCCTCCATTGGACTCTGGAGCAGTGGAAATTATTTCTCTGGAGTGATGAATTACACGTTACCATCTGGCAATTCAAATGACAAATCTGGGTTCGGTGGATGCCAGGAGCACACTACCTGCCCCAATGCATAGTGCCAACTGTAAAGTTTGGTGGAGGAGGAATAATGATCTGGGGCTGTTTTTCATGGTTCGTTCTAGGCCCCTTAGTTCCAGTGAAGGGAAATCTTAACACTACACCATACATTATAGACGATTATAACTTTGTGGCAAAAGTTTGGGGTCGGGCCCTTTCCTGTTTCAGCATGGCAATGCCCCGGTGTACAAAGTGAGGTCCATACAGAAATGGATTGTCGAGTTCGGTGTGGAAGAACTTGACTGGTCTGCACAGATCCCTGATCCACCTTCCCAGAAGAGTGGAGGCTGTTATAGCAGCAATGTTCCAACATCTAGTGAAAAACCTTCCCAGAAGAGTGGAGGCTGTTATAGCAGCAATGTTCCAACATCTAGTGGAAAACCTTCCCAGAAGAGTGGAGGCTGTTATAGCAGCAATGTTCCAACATCTAGTGGAAAGCCTTCCCAGAAGAGTGGAGGCTGTTATAGCAGAAATGTTCCAACATCTAGTGGAAAACCTTCCCAGAAGAGTGGAGGCTGTTATAGCAGCAAAGAGGGAACCAACTCCATATTAAGGCCCATGATTTTGGAATGAGATGTTGGACGAGCAGGTGTCCACATACCTTATCTTTACTATACGTCTCAACAGGCTCAGGTAGCATTAGGCTTGAATTTTCATGCTGATCAAGGCTCTAGTCAAGTCCAGACATATTCTGTTTTTAAAGGTATCATGTTACCCTGGAGAAAAGTGATTTTATTCTCGGGATGGAGCATTTTTGTTTTTGTTGAAGATACCAGAATATATGCAACCCTAGTGAGTAGCTCGCTACGTAGTAAAAACTATCAACAGTGTTGCCACAGCAGCATAACATTTTTTTGATTAACACCTACGTCATCATCAATTTTTGGTCCATTTTAACCGATGCCCACAGCAGAGGGATGCAGAAAGACCGAGTTTAAATCACTAAAAGAAATGGAGCTAAACTAGCAGATTTTTATCAGTCAACACCAATGATCAGCCGATTGCCCACCCTCTTCTCTTGAGGCCAATGATGCATTTAAAAAGGCACTGGAACTATTTCCATTCATTTATTAACCTTTATTTTAAACAAAATCCAATCAAATCAAAGTTATTGGTCACGTGGTTAGCAGACGTTAATGCGAGTGTAGCGGAATGCTCGTGCTTCTAGTTCCGACAATGCAGTACTAACCAACGAAACATGGAGTCACACAGTTTTATTTCAATTTTACAAGAGAGTCCCGAGAGTCCTGTAAAACGTTTACAAATAAAACCCAATGCTTAAATAAAACACAACATCCCTACATATATTATCTTGGTTACAATGTGAAGATGAGTGGGCGTGTTGCTGTGGAAATAAATAGGATTATTTCCAGACATTACAGAGACATTTGGTATGTTATCCATTTCCAGATATGATTTTTCATTCATTTTGAGCACCTGCCCCCTGAAAGGTCACGACCCTGCAGAAGGCAGAGGTATAAACCAAAGCCTCAATAATGCTTGTCTGATACAGTAGCAACCGGAGGCAGCAGCAGGAATGACGTGAGGTGATGTACTCACTGTGTGTTACCCATCACAGTGGGACGGCAGGGTAGCCTAGTGGTTAGAGCGTTGGACTAGTAACCGAAAGGTTGCAGCTGACCAGGTACAAATCTGTCGTTCTGCCCCTGAACAGGCAGTTAACCTACTGTTCCTAGGCTGTCATTGAAAATAAGAATTTGTTCTTAACTGACTTGCCTAGTTCAATAAAAAATCAAGGCCTCACCTTGGAAGACACTGTATTATGCACCAATCAGTGATGAATGCTGTGAAATAAGAGATGCGGAAATGTACATTAACATATTATGGTAATAAAGCCTCATATTGAATGCTGTTGCCACCAGCATAAGGTTTTTTCTGTTCAGGTCTGTTTGAATTTTGTTGCATATGCGCATAACTTTATAGACGTTAAGAAAAAGGAATTCAATGTGATTCTCATAATCAAATAAACCGTTTCAATGAATGACTCGTTGTTTATAAAGCAGGTCAGAATATTAGGGCACGGACTGATACCAACTCAGTGACCCTGCAGAATGTGTTGGTGACCTGTTACTGGTGAATGGCTTTTAGAATGGATGAATGTGGGAAGAGACGACTAATGGTTGGACACTAGTCAAATAGGGGGACAGATTGTGACCTGCAGGCCAAACTGGTGGCTGGCTTGGGGAGTGGGGGAATGTGGGAACAGCGTTCTGCTCTAAGGTCTTACTTCCTGGTCACTGGGATGCTTGAGCGGCCATGCATCACGCCCTCAACCTGCAGTGCCACCACTCCACTCAGCGCTGATCTCTGTTAATGACGGCCATAGCTACTCTGAGGGTTCCAATTACCCTATGACGACCCTCACCACTTGCTTTCATAACTCCATACTTCACCCCTCCCATCCTCTATTCCTCATCCCTCCCATCCTCCATACCTCATACCACCCATCCTCCATACCTCATACCACCCATCCTCCATACCTCACCCCTCCCATCCTCTATACCTCATACCTCCCATCCTCCATACCTCATCTCTCCCATCCTCTATACCTCATACCTCCCATTCTCTATACCTCGCATCCTCCATACCCCATACCTCCCATCCTCCATACCTCATCCCTCCCATCCTCTATACCTCATACCTCCCATTCTCTATACCTCCCATCCTCTATACCTCAACACTCCCATCCTCCATACCCCATACCTCGCATCCTCTATACCTCAACCCTCCCATCCTCCATACCTCATCCCTCCCATCCTCCATACCTCATCCATCCCATCCTCTATACCTCATACCTCCCATCCTCCATACCTCATCTCTCCCATCCTCTATACCTCATACCTCCCATCCTCTATACCTCATCCCTCACCTTCCTCTATACCTCATCCCTCCCATCCTCTATACCTCATCCCTCCCATCCTCCATACCACATCTCCTCCCCTCCATCCCTCCCATCCTCTATACCTCATCCCTCACCTTCCTCTATACCTCATCCCTCCCATCCTCTATACCTCATCCCTCCCATCCTCCATACCTCATCTCTCCCATCCTCCATACCTCATCTCTCCCATCCTCTATACCTCATCCCTCCCATCCTCTATACCTCATCCCTCCCATCCTCCATACCTCATCTCTCCCATCCTCCATACCTCATCCCTCCCATCCTCTATACCTCATCCCTCCCATCCTCTATACCTCATCCCTCCCATCCTCCATACCTCATCTCTCCCATCCTCCATCTCATCTCTCCCATCCTCCATACCTCATCTCTCCCATCCTCTATACCTCATCCCTCCCATCCTCCATACCTCATCCCTCCCATCCTCCATACCTCATCTCTCCCATCCTCCATACCTCATCTCTCCCATCCTCTATACCTCATCTCTCCCATCCTCCATACCTCATACCTCCCATCCTCCATACCTCATACCTCCCATCCTCTATACCTCATCCCTCCCATCCTCTATACCTCATCCCTCCCATCCTCCATACCTCATCCCTCCCATCCTCCATACCTCATCCCTCCCATCCTCCATACCTCATACCTCCCATCCTCTATACCTCATACCTCCCATCCTCCATACCTCATCTCTCCCATCCTCCATACCTCATACCTCCCATCCTCTATACCTCATCCCTCACCTTCCTCTATACCTCATCCCTCCCATCCTCTATACCTCCCATCCCTCACCTTCCTCTATACCTCATCTCTCCCATCCTCTATACCTCATCCCTCCCATCCTCCATCCATACCTCCCATCCTCCATCCCATCCTCCCATCCCTACCTCATCCCTCCCATCCTCCATACCTCATCCCTCCCATCCTCTATACCTCATCCCTCCCATCCTAACCCATACCTCCATCCTCCATCCCATACCTCCCATCCATACCTCATCCCTCCCATCCTCCATACCCCATCCCTCCATCCTCCATACCTCATACCTCCCATCCATCCCTCCCATTCTCCATACCCCATCCCATCCTCCATACCTCCATCCACCATCCCATCCTCCATACCTCATACCCTCCATCCTCCATACCTCATACCTCCATCCCATCCTCTCCATACCTCATCATCTCCATGCCTCATCCCTCCATCCTCCATACCTCATACCTCCCATCCTCTATACCTCATCCCTCCCATTCTCCATACCCCATCCCTCCATCCTCCATGCCCCATCCCTCCATCCTCCATCCCCATCCCTCCATCCTCCATACCCAATACCCTCCATCCTCCATGCCCCATCCCTCCCATCTCCCATGCCTCATCCCTCCATCCTCCATACCCCATCCCTCCCATCCTCCATACATCATCCCTCCTATCCTCCATACCCCATCCCTCCATCCTCCATACCTCATCCCTCCATCCTCCATACCTCATCCCTCCATCCCTCCCATCCTCTATACCTCATCCCTCCATCCTCCATGCCCCATCCCTCCATCCTCCATTCCTCAACCCTCCATCCTCCATGCCCCATCCCTCCATCCTCCATGCCTCATCCCTCCATCCCTCCATCCTCCATGCCTCATCCCTCCATCCTCCATACCCCATCCCCCATCCCTCCCATCCTCCATACATCATCCCTCCCATCCTCCATACCTCATACCTTCCATCCTCCATACCTCATCCCTCCCATCCTCCATACCTCATCCCTCCCATCCTCCATACCTCAACCTCCATACCCCCTCTATCCCTCATCCCTCCCATCCTCCATACCTCATCCCTCCATCCCTCCCATCCTCCATACCCCATCCCTCCCATCCTCCATACCTCATCCCTCCCATCCTCCATTCCTCAATTACTACTCATGAATCTCATGGCCAAAACCTGTTTAACCAATATTTAGTTTTACTCATAAATGTCCCCCCTCCCTCCCCTATTTTCTGACCTTGTCATTTACTAAGAATGTAACGTGGTTATAGAGGGAGATCTTATAAATGTTGACCTTGTTCAATATGAATAGTTTGATAGGAACTTGATCCTTTTAGAGAAAGGCCAACAGCACAAGACTATTTATATTAATATACTGTACTGTACCATCCATCAATGGACACCAGGGGTGTGCGTGCGTGCGTGCGTGCGTGCGTGCGTGTGTGTGCGTGCATATTTGCTTCCTAAACTGTTGAGGCAAACCATGAAAAAGGACAAAGGTTGTCTGCCCCACTCTACTCTGTCTCCATTGTTTGTGAAATGAAATGTAGGTTACTCTCTAGAAGCCTCTGGCTGTTATGGACATCTGTACAGAAGGTATAGGACATCTCCATTCAGAAGGTATAGGACATCTCCATTCAGAAGGTATAGGACATCTCCATTCAGAAGGTATAGGACATCTGAACAGAAGGTATAGGACATCTGTACAGAAGGTATAGGACATCTGAACAGAAGGTATAGGACATCTCCATACAGAAGGTATAGGACATCTGAACAGAAGGTATAGGACATCTGAACAGAAGGTATAGGACATCTGAACAGAAGGTATAGGCCATCTCCATTCAGAAGGTATGTGACATCTGTACAGAAGGTATAGGACATCTGAACAGAAGGTATAGGCCATCTCCATTCAGAAGGTATAGAACATCTGAACAGAAGGTATAGGACATCTCCATTCAGAAGGTACAGGACATCTGTACAGAAGGTATAGGACATATGAACAGAAGGTATAGGACATCTGACATAGGACTGAACAGAAGGTATAGGACATCTCCATTCAGAAGGAAGGTATAGGACATCTACAGGACAACAGAAGGTATAGACATATGAACATCTGAACAGAAGTAAGGCCATCTCCATTCAGAAGGTAGGACATCTGTCCATTGAACAGAAGGTATAGGACATCTGTACAGAAGGTATAGGACATCTCCATTCAGAAGGTATAGGACATCTGAACAGAAGGTATAGGACATCTCCATTCAGAAGGTATAGGACATCTCCATTCAGAAGGTATAGGACATCTGTACAGAAGGTATAGGACATCTGACAACAGAAGGTATAGGACATCTCCATTCAGAAGGTATAGGACATCTACAGAAGGTATAGGACATCTCCATACAGAAGGTATAGGCCATCTCCATCTGGCCATCTCCATTCAGAAGGTATAGGACATCTGTACAGAAGGTATAGGACATCTGAACAGAAGGTATAGGACATCTCCATCTGCCATCTCCATTCAGAAGGTATAGGACATCTAGGACATCTGAACAGAAGGTATAGGACATCTGAACAGAAGGTATAGGACATCTGTCCAGAAGGTATAGGACATCTGAACAGAAGGTATAGGACATCTGAACAGAAGGTATAGGACATCTCCATTCAGAAGGTATAGGACATCTGTACAGAAGGTATAGGACATCTGTACAGAAGGTATAGGACATCTGTACAGAAGGTATAGGACATCTGAACAGAAGGTATAGGACATCTCAACAGAAGGTATAGGACATCTGTACAGAAGGTATAGGACATCTCCATTCAGAAGGTATAGGACATCTGTACAGAAGGTATAGGACATCTGTACAGAAGGTATAGGACATCTGAACAGAAGGTATAGGACATCTGACATCTGAACAGAAGGTATAGGACATCTGAACAGAAGGTATAGGCCATCTCCATTCAGAAGGTATAGGACATCTGTACAGAAGGTATAGGACATCTGTACAGAAGGTATAGGACATCTGTACAGAAGGTATAGGACATCTGTCCAGAAGGTATAGGACATCTGTCCAGAAGGTATAGGACATCTCCATTCAGAAAGTATAGGCCATCTCCATTCAGAAGGTATAGGACATCTGTACAGAATGTATAGGACATCTGTACAGAAGGTATAGGACATCTGTCCAGAAGGTATAGGACATCTGAACAGAAGGTATAGGACATCTCCATTCAGAAGGTACAGGACATCTGTACAGAAGGTATAGGACATCTGTCCAGAAGGTATAGGACATCTGAACAGAAGGTATAGGACATCTCCATTCAGAAAGTATAGGCCATCTCCATTCAGAAGGTATAGGACATCTGTACAGAAGGTATAGGACATCTGTAGGACATCTGAACAGAAGGTATAGGACATCTCAGAAGGTATAGGACATCTCAGAAGGTATAGGACATCTGAACAGAAGGTATAGGACACATCTGTACAGAAGGTATAGGACATCTCCATTCAGAAGGTATAGGACATCTGTACAGAAGGTATAGGACATCTCCATTCAGAAGGTATAGGACATCTGTACAGAAGGTATAGGACATCTGTACAGAAGGTATAGGACATCTGAACAGAAGGTATAGGACATCTGAACAGAAGGTATAGGACATCTCCATTCAGAAGGTATAGGACATCTGTACAGAAGGTATAGGACATCTGTCCAGAAGGTATAGGACATCTGAACAGAAGGTATAGGACATCTGTACAGAAGGTATAGGACATCTGAACAGAAGGTATAGGACATCTCCATTCAGAAGGTATAGGACATCTCCATTCAGAAGGTATAGGACATCTCCATTCAGAAGGTATAGGACATCTGTACAGAAGGTATAGGACATCTGAACAGAAGGTATAGGACATCTCCATTCAGAAGGTATAGATGCTAGCACCGATTTTGCAGATAGAGAAGTTGAGTGAGCCAAGACTGCAGGTTTATAATGCATTAGAGAAGATATGATTGGCAGCTCTATTTTTAAAAATGATCCAGTTTACGACATCTAAACCATTTAGACCTAGGGTCTGTTCAAACATGTTAACTATAGTTAAACAATCTATTGTAGGGTCTGTTCAAATGTGTTAACTAAAGCTAAACAATCTATTGTAGGGACTGTTCAAACGTGTTAACTATAGCTAAACAATCTATTGTAGGGACTGTTCAAACATGTTAACTATAGCTAAGCAATCTATCATAAGGACTGTTCAAACGCGTCATTGACACAAAGACGCATCTGTGTAGCATGCTAATTTGACAGAAGGATAAATCCTCCTCAGCTGACTAATCATGGATACGTTTTAATGACTGGATGTTGCATCTCGTTAACACTAATTAATTAATTAATTGGATGTGTTGACATCTCCCCGTCATATAGATACACAGCTTGGAGTTCAAGGGGAAGACATGCTATACCAGGTCGGTGTCAGAGGAAGACGTGCTATACCAGGCGGAGTCAGAGGAAGACGTGCTATACCAGGTCGTCGTCAGAGGAAGACGTGCTATACCAGGCGGTGTTAGAGGAAGACGTGCTATACCAGGCGGTGTCAGAGGAAGACGTGCTATACCAGGCGGTGTCAGAGGAAGACGTGCTATACCAGGTCGGTGTCAGAGGAAGACATGCTATACCAGGAGGTGTCAGAGGAAGACATGCTATACCAGGTCGGTGTCAGAGGAAGACATGCTATACCAGGAGGTGTCAGAGGAAGACATGCTATACCAGGAGGTGTCAGAGGAAGACATGCTATACCAGGTATACCACGTGCTATACCAGGAGGTGTCAGAGGAAGACATGCTATACCAGGAGGTGTCAGAGGAAGACATGCTATACCAGGCAGTGTCAGAGGAAGACGTGCTATACCAGGAGGTGTCAGAGGAAGACATGTTATACCAGGAGGTATAAAAGCTAATGGGGATCCTAATAAAATACCAAACTCATCCCAATTGGGTTGCGGTCGGGTGGTAGCCTAGTGGTTAGCACATTGGGACAGTGTCCAAAAGGTTGCTGGATTGAATCCCAGAGCTGACAAGGTAGAAATCTGTCGTTCTGCCCCTAAACAAAGGAGTTAACCCACTGTTCCCCGGTAGGCAGTCATTGTAAATAAGAATTTGTTCTTAACTAACTTGCCTGGTTAAATAAAATAAATACATTATGGAGGCCAGGTCATCTTCTTGGTCAAATAGCTCTTACACAGCCTGGAGGTGTGTTGGGTCATTGTTCTATTGAAAAACACATGATAGTCCCACTAAGCGCAAACCAGATGGGATGGTGTATCGCTGCACAATGCTGTGGTAGCCATGCTGGATAAGTGTGCCTTGAATTTTAAATAAATCACAGACAGTGTCACCAGCAAAGCACCCCCACACCATAACACCTCCTCTTCAATGCTTCACGGTGGGAACCACACATGCAGAGATCATCAGCTCACCTACTCTGCGTCTCGCAAAGAAACAGTGGTTGGAACCAAAAATCTCACATTTGGACTCATCAAACCAAAAGACAGATTCACACTGGTCTAATGTCCATTGCTCGTGTTTCTTGGCCCAAGCAAGTCTCTTCTTCTTATTGGTGTCCTTTAGTGGTGTTTTTTTGCAGTAATTTGACCATGAAGGCCTGATTCATGCAGTCTCCTCTGAACAGTTGATGTTGAGATGTGTCTGTTACTTGAAATCTGAAGCATTTATTTGGGCTGCAATCTGAGGTGCAGTTAACTCTGATTAACATATCCTCTGCAGCAGAGGGAATTCTGGGTCTTCCTTTCCTGTGGTGGTCCTCATGAGAGCAAGTTAACTCTAATAAACGTATCCTCTGCAGCAGAGGTAACTCTGGGTCTTCCTTTCCTGTGGTGGTCCTCATGAGAGCCAGTTTCATCATAGCGCTTGATGGTTTTTGTGACTGCACTTGAAGAAACTTTCAAAGTTCTTGAAATTTCCCGAATTGACTGATCTTTATGTCATTTAGGTCATTTCTCTATGCTTATTTAAGCTGTTCTTACCATAATTTGGACTTGGTCTTTTACAAAACAGGGCTGTCTTCTGTATACCAACCCTGCCTTGTCACAACACAACTGATTGGCTCAAACATGTTGCGACTAGGGGCAGTATTTTCATTTTTGGGAAAAAAACGTTCCCGTTTTAAACGGGATATTTTCTCAGGACAAGATGCTAGAATATGCATATAATTGACAGCTTTGGATAGAAAACACTCTAACGTTTCCAAAACTGTAAAGATATTGTCTGTGAGTATAACAGAACTGATGTTGCAGGTGAAAGCCTGAGAAATCCAATCCGGAAGTGCCCCATATTTTGAAACCGCTGCGTTCCAATGAGTCCCTATTGAGCTGTGAATGTGCTATCAACCAGCTTATGCTTTCTACGTATTCCCCAAGGCGTCTACAGCATTGTGACATAGTTTTACGCATTTATGTTGAAGAATAGCCGTAGGCGGCTACATTGCGTAAGTGGTCACCTGATGGCTCCCAGGGTGACTCTCGCGTAAAATACATAGGTAGCCATTACTCCAATCGGTCCTAGAGAAAAACTAATTGTCCCGACGGATATATTATCGAATAGATATTAGAAAAACACCTTGAGGATTGATTATAAACAACGTTTGCCATGTTTCTGTCGATATTATGGAGCTAATTTGGAATATTTTTTGCCGTTTTCGTGACTGCAATTTCCGGGCGATTTCTCAGCCAAACGTGAAGAACAAACGGAGCTATTTTGCCTACAAAATGATCTTTTGGGAAAAAATGAACTTTGGCTATCTACCTGGGAGTCTCGTGAATGAAAACATTCCAAAGTTCATCAAAGGTAAACGATTTATGTAATTATTTAGTATGGTCAGGGCATGAGCTGGGGTGGGCAGTCTATGTTTGTTTTTCTATGATTTGGGTATTTCTATGTTTCGGCCTAGTATGGTTCTCAATCAGAGGCAGGTGTCATTAGTTGTCTCTGATTGAGAATCATACTTAGGTAGTCTGGGTTTCACTGTGTGTTTGTGGGTGATTGTTCCTGTCTCTGTGTTTACACCAGATAGGGTTGTTTTTTGGTTTTCTACGTTTATTGTTTTGTAGTGTTCGTGTTTATCTGTTTTTTTATTAAACATGAATCAATATAACCACGCTGTGTTTTGGTCCGCCTCTCCTTCAACCCAAAAAAGCTGTTACAGTCTGGGACTGTGTGTAAAGAAAATCTCGAAGGAAGTTTGTTCTGAAGTGTCTGTCCAATACCTCATATATATATATATATATATAACTAATTCCATATACACTTCCATTAATTTTTTAAAGCTACCTTCAGACAGGTTTATTGAGGCTCATGGGCTTCCTAAAGCAAAACAACATGTACTTGTTTCGATGGTGGGGGAGTGTGTAGGTTTGTATCTCACTGATTATGATATTTCCCGATGACACAAGCTGTAATTTACATAATTACTTCTGTCATTAAAGGCCTTAAACAATAAAACATGTTGGTCACCTGATCATTTCCGACGATGTGATTTTTTTTTACCTCACATTCTGATTCGATGTTATGCTTTGGTTGAAGTTTAATAACAACAAGATAACAAGATAACGTGAGAACATCTAGTATCAGGTGAACAAGCAGACAGAATGACGGTTCTTTAACTGCGAGAACATCTAGTATCAGGTGAACAAGCAGACATAATGATGGTTCTTTAACTGCGAGAACATCTAGTATCAGGTGAACAAGCAGACATAATGATGGTTCTTTAACTGCGAGAACATCTAGTATCAGGTGAACAAGCAGACATAATGATGGTTCTTTAACTGCGAGAACATCTAGTATCAGGTGAACAAGCAGACATAATGATGTTTCTTTCTAGTATCAGTATCAGGTGAACAAGCAGACATAGTGATGGTTCTTTAACTGCGAGAACATCTAGTATCAGGTGAACACAGCTAAAGGAAACACGCTGACCTGCCCTTCAAGGTCTTGGGCTTGAAACCTCAACAAAGTAACACGTTGTGTTTTCCACCAAGAGGCAGAAAAAAGTGAGGAGAAAGAAGAGATGACAAAAAAAAGAGAGATAAGGAAAGAGGGGAGAGAGAAAGAGAGAGACTGGAGGAAGCGAGAGAGAGGAGAGATGCCAAAATAGTTCATTACATTTTTATTTAACCTTCAATTAAGAACAAATTCGTATTTACAATGACGACCTGTCAAGAGAAGGAGAGAAGGAGAGAGGATAGAGGAGAGATAGCAGGAGAGAGAGGAGGGTTGGAATAGGATGAAAGAGAGCGAAGGCTTGGTGGGGTTGGCAACACTGCTAGGAGCCCTAGGTTATTGAAAAAAACAGGAGAACAAATCAAAGGCAGAACATTTCGTCAGAGAGAAGAGAGAGGAGGCTAGACACATAACAGAACAAGCCTGTGTGATGGGAAGAGAAGAAAATCTTCCAGTCCTCTTCTTCTTTTGTCTTTCATTGAGTAGAGTATTTAGCCACTCAGCACAAGAGGAGAGGAGCACTGCTGGCAGCAGTTTGGACAGGCCCTCGAGAAAGAAGGCTGTGAGAGAGAGAGAGAGAGAGAGAGAGAGAGAGAGAGAGAGAGAGAGAGAGAGAGAGAGAGAGAGAGAGAGACACACAGAGAGAGAGAGAGACACAGAGAGAGAGAGAGAGAGAGAGAGAGACACAGAGAGAGAGAGAGACACAGAGAGAGAGAGAGAGAGAAGGCCAGCAAGAGAGAAAGAGAAAGAAAGGAGAAAGCGAGAGAGATAGAGGATCCTTTAGAACAAACAGTGTACTGCTGTAGTGTTCTTTTGGAGTGCTTTACTGCCCCTCTCTCTCTCTCTCTCTCATAGTGCAGTTGAACACTGGCCATAGCTCTCATTTCCCTGAATAGTTTTCAGTGTTGTTCGTTGTTGAATAGACTCGGGTACCCTAATAAACCTCAATGGTTGGATGATGTATGAGTGTTGGAGGACCCATTTTATGAATGTTTAAAAGTACAATTTCAGGGTTGGGTAGGTTACTTTCTAAAAGTAATCTGTTACAGTGGCCATCTTTGTGGTTTCAGTAGGTTACTTTCTAAAAGTAATCTGTTACAGTGGCCATTTCTGTGGTTTCAGTGGGTTACTTTCAGTATCCATTTTAGCGTGTAAATCTTCGTGGCGGGAAAACTCCCCAATTTCTTTTTTTTTTTAGATGCAAACCACACAACAAAACACTAAACAATACATTCATTGGACTATAACGGTGACAAACGGTGTCCACAAACAGTTAGGGTCTCCATAAAGCTGTCCCAACAGCAGAGTCCCAACACATTACCACCGTTGCACCATGGAGTGAATCCTTACCACTGTTACACCTGGCTATCAGCAGAGCCTTGTTTTCAGCACCATGGAGTGAATCCTTACCACTGTTACACCTGGCTACCAGCAGAGCCTTGTCTGGCAGCAAAACTGTTCATTCGGCCTCATTTACTGACTTTAAAAAACATAGCTGATATGGCTGACTTGCTTAAACACGTGGTTTCTAATGACAATTGAGATGTACAAACTATGGCATAAGGGGACGACGAGCGGATAAAAGGCCATCCGTAATTTTGATGAAGACATTAATGAGCGAGCCAGGACGGATGTAGTCAATATAACTATTTGTTCAGCACTTTTGAAATGTACAGCGACAGATTTCAGATCATGGGCCATTCTTACAGTATTTTCCCTGTACACCAAGTCAGAACCGTAGGATAAATGATGCCAGCAGCATACCGCCCTGCATACCACTGCTGGCTTGCTTCTGAAGCTAAGCAGGGTTGGTACTGGTCAGTTCCTGGATGGGAGACCAGATGCTGCTGGAAGTGGTGTTGGAGGGCCAGTAGGATGCACTCTGTCCTCTGGTCCAAAAAAATATCCCAATGCCCCAGCGCAGTGATTGGGGACACTGCCCTGTGTAGGGTGTCGTCTTTCATATGGGACGTTGAACGGGTGTCCTGACTCTTTGATGTCATTAAATATCCTATTGCACTTATCGTAGGGGTGTTAACCCCTTTGTCGATGTCCTGGCTAAATTCCCAATCTGACTCTCAAAAACCATCACGGTCACATAAATAATCCCGTTTACAATTGGCTCATTCATCCCCCTCCTCTCCTCGTAACTATTCCCCAGGTCGTTGCTGCAAATGAGAACATGTTCTCAGTCAACTTACCTGGTAAAATAATGAATAAATACATAAATAAAGGGGAATATAAGCAGACAATGAAAGCTCTTACAATATTCAATGATTACATTTCTCTAAAACAGGTTATAAGGCTACATGTGCACCACCAAGTCAGAACAGTAGGCTAAGTTATGAGGGGGAAAGGGACCAAATTATTCAGGTGAGGCACATGGGCTACTAACAGCTTACTACACATCTACACTTAGTATTACTTTCTTAGCTACAGTATACATATCTCCCTGGCATATTACATCATTTATGCAGCAGCATACAAGACATTTTTGGACACCTTGTTGTTCTGTGCTCACTTGAACAGGAAGGTGGCACAGTGGTTATTTATGGACATTGTCCTCAAAGTCTGTCATTCTCTGCATTTATGGTGCTTTCAAGACGACTGGAAACTCTGGAGAAAAAAAAACAAGGTTGAATCATCATCGTTAGTGATCTTCAAGGTTGAATCATGATGTCAGTGATCTTCAGGTCAGAAAGAAAGAAAGAGGCCTGAGTTCCCGACTTGGAAACCCGAGTTGGATGACTGTTCAAAAGCTTTTTGTCCCAGTCAGAGTTCCCAGTTGTTTTGAAATTGGCAGAAGTCATGCTGGATTAGGCCTCCCAGGTGGCGCAGTGGTTAAGGGCGCTGTACTGCAGCACCAGCTGTGCCATCAGAGACTCTGGGTTCGCGCCCAGGCTCTGTCGTAACCGGCCGCCACCGGGAGGTCCGTGGGGAGACGCACAATTGGCCTAGCGTCGTCCGGGTTAGGGAGGGCTTGGCCGGTAGGATATTCTTGTCTCATCGCGCACCAGCGACTCCTGTGGTGCGGCTGGCTTCCGGGTTGGATGCGCGCTGTGTTAAGAAGCAGTGCGGCTTGGTTGGTTGGATTGCGTATCGGAGGACGCGTGACTTTCAACCTTCGTCTCTCCCGAGCCGTACGGGAGTTGTAGCGATGAGACAAGATAGTCGCTACTAAAACAATTGGACACCACAAAACTGGGGAGAAAAAGGGGTAAAATAAAAAATAAATAAAAAGAGAAGTCATGCTGGATTGACAGCATGGCCAATGTTGAATGTTTATCCTTTTAAGCTTGGAAAAAATACCCTTAAACCCAGACTTCACTGAATAGCAGGCTAGTGATTGCTTTGCAATGGTTGCAGTTAGCCACTGATTCCTTCCAAACCACTCATTGTTGAATTTGCGATTTCCAACTTTTAATGTTTATGTCCAATGGCCGATGAGCATCGATATGCTTTTTCTGTAAATTCTCTTCATAATGTCTCTTCATATGACAAGGATTGAAAATGATTTGCCAGGAGATTGTCGACTTGATTCATGATGATGAAGATTTCGGAAGTACGATGTTGACATTGTCCAATCAAAGCTACTGTAGATATCACATGATTTGACGTGATTTTATCTGTGGCCAATGACCTTGAGCATTCTTGGATTGGCACTTCCAATGTAACTCTATGGCAGCACCAAAGGGGCAAACTTAAACTTGTGCTTTTTTTGTGTTCAATACTGAATTGAATGTCATTGAGAAAACAATAAAAAAAATCCTTTCTGAATTTAAACTTAATCCAAATAATCATGTAGTTTTTCCAAAAGTGTCTGTAATCTGATTACAATATGTTTTCCTGGTAACGTAACCGATTACAGCTATAACTCCTTACAGGTAATAATTTACTCCCCAACATGTTTATACTAACGAAAACGGTTCCTTACAATTATGTAGGTAATGGTACTTTCCATCATGGGGGATGAACCAGTACGTTAACTCTGGTACAGACTGGTAAGCGGTACCGATGCACCAAGTCTGGAACCAACAGAAGGACTCTGAACACCTTCTATCCCCCAAGCCACGAGACTGATAAATAGTTTTATTTATTTCACCTTTATTTAACCAGGTAGGCAAGTTGAGAACAAGTTCTCATTTGCAATTGCGAACTGGCCAAGATTAAGCAAAGCAGTTTGACACATACAACGACACAGAGTCACACATGGAGTAAAACAAACATACAGTCAATAATACAGTTACTGTATATAGTTACTGTATATAGTTAACCATATATAGTTACTGTATATAGTTACTGTATATAGTTACTGTATATAGTTAACCATATCGTATACTGTATATAGTTACTGTATTTAGTTACTGTATATGGTTACTGTATATAGTATACTGTATAGTTATATAGTATACTGTATAGTTACTGTATATAGTTACTGTATATAGTTAACCATATCGTATACTGTATATAGTTACTGTATATAGTTACTGTATATAGTTAACCATATAGTATACTGTATATAGTTACTGTATATAGTTACTGTATATAGTTACTGTATATAGTTAACCATATAGTATACTGTATATAGTTACTGTATGTAGTTACTGTATATAGTTAACCATATCGTATACTGTATATAGTTACTGTATATAGTTACTGTATGTAGTATACTGTATATAGTTAACCATATAGTATACTGTATATAGTTTACTGTATATAGTTACTGTATATAGTTACTGTATATAGTATACTGTATATAGTTACTGTATATAGTATACTGTATATAGTTACTGTATATAGTATACTGTATATAGTTACTGTATATAGTTACTGTATATAGTTAACCATATAGTATACTGTATATAGTTTACTGTATATAGTTACTGTATATAGTTAACCATATCATATACTGTATATAGTTACTGTATATAGTTACTGTATATAGTTAACCATATCGTATACTGTATATAGTTACTGTATATAGTTATTGTATATAGTTTACTGTATATAGTTACTGTATATAGTTAACCATATCGTATACTGTATATAGTTACTGTATATAGTTACTGTATATAGTTACTGTATATAGTTAACCATATAGTATACTGTATATAGTTTACTGTATATAGTTACTGTATATAGTTAACCATATCGTATACTGTATATAGTTACTGTATATAGTTACTGTATATAGTTAACCATATTGTATACTGTATATAGTTACTGTCTATAGTATACTGTATATAGTTACTGTATATAGTTACTGTATATAGTTACTGTATATAGTTAACCATATAGTATACTGTATATAGTTACTGTATATAGTTAATCATATAGTATACTGTATATAGTTACTGTATATAGTTACTGTATATAGTTACTGTATATAGTTAACCATATAGTATACTGTATATAGTTTACTGTATATAGTTACTGTATATAGTTAACCATATTGTATATTGTATATAGTTACTGTATATAGTTACTGTATATAGTTAACCATATTGTATACTGTATATAGTTACTGTCTATAGTATACTGTGTATAGTTACTGTATATAGTTACTGTATATAGTTACTGTATATAGTTAACCATATAGTATACTGTATATAGTTACTGTATATAGTTAATCATATAGTATACTGCATATAGTTACTGTATATAGTTACTGTATATAGTATACTGTATGAAGTTACTGTATATAGTATACTGTATATAGTTACTGTATATAGTTACTGTATATAGTATACTGTATATAGTTACTGTATATAGTTACTGTATATAGTTACTGTATATAGTTACTGTATATAGTTACCCATATAGTATACTGTATATAGTTACTGTATATTGTTACTGTATATAGTTAACCATATCGTATACTGTATATAGTTACTGTATATAGTTACTGTATATAGTTACTGTATATAGTATACTGTATGAAGTTACTGTATATAGTATACTGTATATAGTTACTGTATATATTATACTGTATATAGTTACTGTATATAGTTACTGTCTATAGTTACTGTATATAGTTACTGTATATAGTTACTGTATATAGTTACTGTATATAGTATACTGTATGAAGTTACTGTATATAGTTACTGTATACAGTTACTGTATATAGTATACTGTATGAAGTTACTGTATATAGTATACTGTATATAGTTACTGTATATAGTTACTGTATATAGTTACTGTCTATAGTCACTGTATATAGTTACTGTATATAGTTACTGTATATAGTATACTGTATGAAGTTACTGTATATAGTTACTGTATATAGTTACTTTAGTTACTGTATATAGTTACTGTATATAGTTACTGTCATACTGTATATAGTTACTGTATATTTACTGTATATAGTTCATATCGTATACTGTATATAGTTACTGTATATAGTTACTGTATATAGTTAATCATACATATACCCTGTATATAGTATACTGTATGAAGTTACTGTATATAGTATACTGTATATAGTTACGTTACTGTATATAGTATACTGTATATAGTTACTGTATATAGTATACTGTATATAGTATACTGTATATAGTTACTGTATATAGTATACTGTATATAGTATACTGTATATAGTTACTGTATATAGTATACTGTATATAGTATACTGTATATAGTTACTGTATATAGTTACTGTATATAGTATACTGTATATAGTATACTGTATATAGTTACTGTATATAGTTACCTATATAGTTACTGTATATTGTTACTGTATATAGTTAACCCGTATACTGTATATAGTTCATAGCCATGTTATTATACTCATTCCCCTATAGTTACTGTATATAGTTACTGTATGTAGTTACATAGTTACTGTATATAGTATACTGTATTAAGTTACTGTATATAGTTACTGTATATAGTTACTGTATATAGTATACTGTATGAAGTTACTGTATATAGTATTCTGTGTTCTGTATATAGTTACTGTATATAGTATACTGTATGAAGTTGCTGTATATAGTTACTGTATATAGTTACTGTAATAGTTACTGTATATAGTTACTGTATATAGTTACTGTATATAGTATACTGTATGAAGTTACTGTATATAGTTACTGTATATAGTTACTGTATATAGTATACTGTATATAGTATACTGTATATAGTTACTGTATATAGTATACTGTATATAGTATACTGTATATAGTTACTCCCTGTATATGTTCATAGTTACTGTATATAGTATATGTTATTACTGTATATAGTTACTGTATATAGTTCATTATACTGTATATAGTATACTGTATATAGTTACTGTATATAGTTACCTATATAGTTACTGTATATTGTTACTGTATATAGTTACTGTATATATTATACTGTATATAGTTACTGTATATAGTTACTGTCTATAGTTACTGTATATAGTTACTGTATGTAGTTACTGTATATAGTTACTGTATATAGTATACTGTATGAAGTTACTGTATATAGTTACTGTATATAGTTACTGTATATAGTATACTGTATGAAGTTACTGTATATAGTATTCTGTATGAAGTTGCTGTATATAGTTACTGTATATAGTATACTGTATGAAGTTGCTGTATATAGTTACTGTATATAGTTACTGTATATAGTTACTGTATATAGTTACTGTATATAGTTACTGTATATAGTATACTGTATGAAGTTACTGTATATAGTTACTGTATATAGTTACTGTATATAGTATACTGTATGAAGTTACTGTATATAGTATACTGTATGAAGTTACTGTATATAGTTACTGTATATAGTTACTGTATATAGTTACTGTATATAGTATACTGTATGAAGTTACTGTGTATAGTTACTGTATATAGTATACTGTATATAGTTACTGTATATAGTTACTGTCTATAGTTACTGTCTATAGTTACTGTATATAGTTACTGTATATAGTATACTGTATATAGTTACTGTATATAGTTACTGTATATAGTTACTGTCTATAGTTACTGTATATAGTTACTGTATATAGTTACTGTATATAGTTACTGTATATAGTATACTGTATATATTTACTGTATATAGTTACTGTATATAGTTACTGTATATAGTTAACCACCTGGACTATCTGCACTGAGCCCTTTTTGCACAAACTCTTTTGGTGCATCACATACGCTGCTACAGTTCATTATCTCTCTTGTTGCCTAGTCACTTTATCCCCATCTATATGTACATATCTACCTCAATAACCTCATTCCCAAGGCACATCGACTCGCTACTGGTACTCCCTGTTCATAGCCATGTTATAACCTCATTCCCCTGCACATCGACTCGCTACTGGTACTCCCTGTTCATAGCCATGTTATAACCTCATATCCCTGCACATCGACTCGCTACTGGTACTCCCTGTTCATAGCCATGTTATTACCTCATTCCCCTGCACATCGACTCGCTACTGGTACTCCCTGTTCATAGCCATGTTATTACCTCATTCCCCTGCACATCGACTCGCTACTGTACTCCCTGTTCATAGCCATGTTATCGTTACTCACTATGTAGTTATTTGTTGGCAAGGGCCCATCAGTAAGTGAGATGTGAATGAGGCATTTCACCGTTATTCTACACCAGTTGTTTATGAAGCATGTGACAAATAACATTTGATTTGATTTGGTTTATAGCTCCTAATAGAGGATGCAATCTTTCTTTGAGGTTGTCTGGAGGGGCAGCTATATAGTGTTGATGGATCTGATGAACAGCTATATAGTGTTGATGGATCTGATGGACAGCTATATAGTGTTGATGGATCTGATGGACAGCTATATAGTGTTGATGGATCTGATGGACAGCTATATAGTGTTGATGGATCTGATGGACAGCTATATAGTGTTGATGGATCTGATGGACAGCTATATAGTGTTGATGGATCTGATAGACAGCTATATAGTGTTGATGGATCTGATGGACAGCTATATAGTGTTGATAGATCTGATGAACAGAGGAGAGGCAGCTATATAGTGTTGATGGATCTGATGAACAGCTATATAGTGTTGATGGATCTGATGGACAGCTATATAGTGTTGATGGATCTGATGGACAGCTATATAGTGTTGATGGATCTGATGGACAGCTATATAGTGTTGATGGATCTGATGGACAGCTATATAGTGTTGATGGATCTGATGGACAGCTATATAGTGTTGAGGGATCTGATGGACAGCTATATAGTGTTGATGGATCTGATGGACAGCTATATAGTGTTGATAGATCTCATGAACAGAGGAGAGGCAGCTATATAGTGTTGATGGATCTGATAGACAGCTATATAGTGTTGATGGATCTGATGGACAGCTATATAGTGTTGATGGATCTGATGGACAGCTATATAGTGTTGATGGATCTGATGGACAGCTATATAGTGTTGATGGATCTGATGGACAGCTATATAGTGTTGATGGATCTGATGGACAGCTATATAGTGTTGATGGATCTGATGGACAGCTATATAGTGTTGATGGATCTGATGAACAGCTATATAGTGTTGATAGGAGAGGCAGCTATATAGTGTTGATGGATCTGATGGACAGCTATATAGTGTTGATGGATCTGATGGACAGCTATATAGTGTTGATGGATCTGATGAACAGCTATATAGTGTTGATAGGAGAGGCAGCTATATAGTGTTGATGGATCTGATGAACAGCTATATAGTGTTGATAGGAGAGGCAGCTATATAGTGTTGATGGATCTGATGAACAGCTATATCGTGTTGATAGGAGAGGCAGCTATATAGTGTTGATGGATCTGATGAACAGCTATATAGCGTTGATAGATCTGATGGACAGCTATATAGTGTTGATGGATCTGATGGACAGCTATATAGTGTTGATGGATCTGATAGACAGCTATATAGTGTTGATGGATCTGATGGACAGCTATATAGTGTTGATGGATCTGATAGACAGCTATATAGTGTTGATGGATCTGATGGACAGCTATATAGTGTTGATGGATCTGATAGACAGCTATATAGTGTTGATAGGAGAGGCAGCTATATAGTGTTGATGGATCTGATAGACAGCTATATAGTGTTGATAGGAGAGGCAGCTATATAGTGTTGATGGATCTGATGAACAGCTATATAGTGTTGATAGGAGAGGCAGCTATATAGTGTTGATGGATCTGATGAACAGCTATATAGTGTTGATAGATCTGATGAACAGAGGAGAGGCAGCTATATAGTGTTGATGGATCTGATGAACAGCTATATAGTGTTGATAGGAGAGGCAGCTATATCGTGTTGATAGGAGAGGCAGCTATATAGTGTTGATGGATCTGATGGACAGCTATATAGTGTTGATGGATCTGATGAACAGCTATATAGTGTTGATAGGAGAGGCAGCTATATCGTGTTGATAGGAGAGGCAGCTATATAGTGTTGATGGATCTGATGAACAGCTATATCGTGTTGATAGGAGAGGCAGCTATATAGTGTTGATGGATCTGATGAACAGCTATATCGTGTTGATAGGAGAGGCAGCTATATAGTGTTGATGGATCTGATGAACAGCTATATCGTGTTGATAGGAGAGGCAGCTATATAGTGTTGATGGATCTGATGAACAGCTATATCGTGTTGATAGGAGAGGCAGCTATATAGTGTTGATGGATCTGATGAACAGCTATATAGTGTTGATGGATCTGATGAACATATTCCATCCCTCTGTTTTTTTCCTGTCATCCCCATCAGCATTTCCTGAACAGATTGAGTTTCCCCCCCTCTCTCTCTCTCTCTGAGGGAATCTGGAGTTTCACCGACCATAGAGATGGAGCGAGCCATCAGACAAATGGATATTAGCTGGTTAATTTTTAATTCCTTCGGATGGCGAGGGAAGTGCTGCAGGGAAGGGAGGAGAGGAACAGGGGGGGGGTCCATGTTGTTTTTCATGTCTGGAAGGAGCACTAATGGACCCAGATTAGGTATCAATGGCCTGGGCAGGATATCTGGGAACACCCCCCTGGGAATCACTTCTCCGTGTGTCTTTCTATTCACTACCAATAATGATCTCAGTCTACAGCGAGGGGGGGGGGGGGTCAGAGATAGGCGAGATAGAGTGGACAGAGCAACCAGCTCTCACCATCTCAAGTCAGAATTTGACGTTCATCCATGTTTCTCAAACGTTACATTTTGAAATGGTTAAGGTATGGGTTAAGGTTAGACATTAAGGTATGGGTTAAGGTTAGACATTAAGGTATGGGTTAAGGTTAGACATTAAGGTATGGGTTAAGGTTAGACATTAAGGTATGGGTTAAGGTTAGACATTAAGGTATGGGTTAAGGTTTGACATTAAGGTATGGGTTAAGGTTAGACATTAAGGTATGGGTTAAGGTTAGACATTAAGGTATGGGTTAAGGTTAGACATTAAGGTATGGGTTAAGGTTAGACATTAAGGTATGGGTTAAGGTTTGACATTAAGGTATGGCTTAAGGTTAGACATTAAGGTATGGGTTAAGGTTAGACATTAAGGTATGGGTTAAGGTTAGACATTAAGGTATGGGTTAAGGTTAGACATTAAGGTATGGGTTAAGGTTAGACATTAAGGTATGGGTTAAGGTTAGACATTAAGGTATGGGTTAAGGTTTGACATTAAGGTATGGGTTAAGGTTAGACATTAAGGTATGGGTTAAGGTTAGACATTAAGGTATGGGTTAAGGTTAGACATTAAGGTATGGGTTAAGGTTAGACATTAAGGTATGGGTTAAGGTTTGACATTAAGGTATGGCTTAAGGTTAGACATTAAGGTATGGGTTAAGGTTAGACATTAAGGTATGGGTTAAGGTTAGACATTAAGGTATGGGTTAAGGTTAGACATTAAGGTATGGGTTAAGGTTAGACATTAAGGTATGGGTTAAGGTTTGACATTAAGGTATGGGTTAAGGTTAGACATTAAGGTATGGGTTAAGGTTAGACATTAAGGTATGAGTTAAGGTTAGACATTAAGGTATGGCTTAAGGTTAGACATTAAGGTATGGGTTAAGGTTAGACATTAAGGTATGGGTTAAGGTTAGACATTAAGGTATGGGTTAAGGTTAGACATTAAGGTATGGGTTAAGGTTAGACATTAAGGTATGGGTTAAGGTTAGACATTAAGGTATGGGTTAAGGTTAGACATTAAGGTATGGGTTAAGGTTTGGGATAAGCTTAAAACAAAAATCTCAAAAACTACTTTCTATTGCTGGATTTGAACTTGCAACCTTTGGAATCAGAAGCAGATTCTTACGCCCATCCGCCACCCCCGTCCACAACAGCACTCACTGTTGCCCCCTAGTGGCAGGGTTCCACGGCATCTCCCAACGTCCTCAGACATGGATGGACGTCGAATACTGACTTGTATCACGGCTGACCTGGCTGCCTGGATGGAGAAAGGGAGGCCAGAGAGCGAGAGAAAGGCAGAGAGAGACAGATAAAGAGAGAGAGTGAGAGAGGCAGAAATCCACTGGAAGACACACTGTCCAGCTATTGACCTTTTTCTCAAAGTAAACATGTAGGCCCCTGATTGAAGGGGATATTGAGTGGAGGCTGAGAGCAGTTCATTAACGCTTGGCTTGGCAGCCAGAGAAGGGAAAAACACTGGCGTGTGTAGCCTAATGTACACTACATGACCAATAATATGTGGACACCTGCTCATCTCATTCCAAAAGCATTGGCATTAATATGGTGTTGGTCCCCACTTTGCTGCTATAACAGCCTCCACACTTCTGGGGAAGGTTAGGGTTAGGGTTAGGGTTAGTGCGGGGACTTGCTTCCATTCAGCCACAAGAGCATTAGTGAGGTCGGGCACTTATGTTGGGCGATTAGACCTGGCTCGCTGTCAGCGTTCCTATTCATCCCAAAGATGTTCGATGGGGTTGAGGTCAGGGCTCTGTGCAGGCCAGTCAAGTTCTTCCACACCGATCTCAACATACAATTTCTGTATGGACCTCACTTTGTGCAAGGAGGCATTGTCATGCTGAAACAGGAAAGAGCCTTCCCCAAACTCTTGCCACAAAGTTGGAAGCATAGAATCATCTAGAATGTCATTGTATGCGGTAACGTTAAGATTTCCCTTCACTGAAACTAAGCGGCCTAGCCCCAGGCCAATATTCCTCCTTCACCAAACTTTCCAGTTGGCACTATGCAGTCATGCAGGTAGCGTTCTCCAAATGGTGAAGCGGGATTCACCACTCCAGACAGTCAAATTGCGGCAAGCTTTACACCACCGCAGCCGAATGCTTGGCATTGCGCATGGTGATCTTAGGCTTGTGTGCTTGGCTTAGGCTTGGGCTTGTGTGAGCTTCATGAAACCCATTTCATGAAGCTCCCGACTAACAGTTCTTGTGCTGATGTTGCTTCCAGGTGCAGTTTGGAACTCGTGAGTGTTGCAACCGAGGGCAGACAATTTTTTCACACTACGCGCTTCAGCACTCGCCGCTCCCATTCTGTGAGCTTGTGTGGACTACCACTTCGCGGCTGAGCCGTTGTTTCTCCTAAGCCCTTCCACTTCACAATAACAGCACTTACAGTTGACCAAGGCAGCACTAGCCGGGCAGAAATTTGACAAACTGACTTGTTGGAAAAGTTACTTTCTATGACTGCGCTACATTGAAAGTCACTGAGCACTTCAATAAGGCAAGTCTACTCCCGATGTTTGTCTATGGAGATTGCATAGCTGTGTGATCAATTTTATACACCTGGCAGCAACGGGTGTGACTGAAATAGACAAATCCACTAATTTGAAGTGGTGTCCACATACTTTTTATACATATAGTGTATGCCTTTGGTCACTCTGACTGACACAGCTACACTACCAGAATATACAGTATTGATCTCCTACAGAAACACAGACGGCGTTCAACATGCCTTACATAGTACACTACTTTTGACAAGAGCTGTATTGGTCCTGGCCCCTGGTCAAAAGTAGTGCATTATATAGGAAGGAGGATGTGATTTGGGACGCTACCAGTTTGTCCTGTCTGGATCCATCTGATTGTGATAAAACAGCAGGACTTATGGGTCTATAGTTTTAAGAGGTGCCAGAAGAAGATGCTAGTTGTGTTAAGTTTGTTAGTGACACTAAGTACCGACCCCTAACTGCTATACCGACCCCTAACCCTGTACCGACCCCTAACCCTGTACCGACCCCTAACCCCTATACCGACCCCTAACCCTGTACCGACTCCTAACCCTGTGCCGACCCCTAACCCCTATACCGACCCCTAACCCCTGTACCGACCACTAACCCTGTACCGACCCCTAACCCTGTACCGACCCCTAACCCCTATACCGACCCCTAACCCTGTACAAACAGCCAATGTGCAGCTTATATAGTTAGCAAATAAATCCTCACTGTACTATGCTATCTGGTTAGCCCCAGGGGTGAAAGTAGTTTTCATGTCTTCCCAGAAGAAACATGGTACAAAACATGGTACAAACATTATTGGGCACATTCAACAGCAAAGGTCAAGAAGGTAGAGACAACAATACATCACACAAAGCAGCCACAACTGTCAGTAAGAATGTCCATGATTGAGTCTTTGAATGAGATTGAGATAAAACTGCCCAGTTTGAGTGTTTGTTGCAGCTCGTTCCAGTCGCAAGCTGCAGCAAACTGAAAAGAAGAGCGACTCAGGAATGTGTGTGCTTTGGGGACCTTTAACAGAATGTGACTGGCAGAACAGGTGTTGTATGTGGAGGATGAGGGCTGCAGTAGATATCTCAAAATTCTAAGCATGACCAGAGAGAGAGAGAGACAAAGAAAACATGGCTTGTGCCAAGGCCCATAGCTCATGAGAAAGAAAGAAGGAAATAATCTCACCACAGTAGTTCAGGAACAAAAGAGAGAGAGAGAGAAAGAAAGATAGTGAATCTAAGGGTGTGTTCATAAATTCTATCTGGGGTGCCAGAGTGAGCTCTGCCAGTTGGTAAATTCAGAGCTTTGTCAAGTTGTCCATTAGTAAATTCAGAGCATTGTCAAGTTGTCCATTAGTCAATTCAGAGCTTTGTCAAGTTGTCCATTAGTAAATTCAGAGCATTGTCAAGTTGTCCATTATTCAATTCAGAGCTTTGTCAAGTTGTCCATTAGTAAATTCAGAGCTTTGTCAAGTTGTCCATTAGTAAATTCAGAGCATTGTCAAGTTGTCCATGAGTAAATTCAGAGAGTTTCGCTCTCTGGGCGTTCAGAGAGCACACTGGACGCTCTGGCTGAGGAGTAGGGTTGATCTGAGTGTTCTGACCTCACAATGGCAGTCAAGCACCCACAGCCAACTGGCTAACGTTGGCTAGCTACTTCCAGACACAAATGAGAGAAGACCTCACTCTGACCATGTTACTCACCCTAGCAGAGCTGGTTAGGCTGTTTTTTCCTGTTATCCAGAGCGTTGGTGACTGTAACTGTGCTGCTGGCAACAATTGAAATACACTTTTTTTTTTGCCAACGTCTACTGACAGCGGCCATATTCAATGGGTGTTGAGTGTTCAGTTATTCTGCGCTCTGGTACACTCAGAAGAGAGTTCTGTGAAATCAGAGTAGACAGCCAGAGTGAATTTACGAACGCACCCTAATACCTTTAAAAAGCATCTGAGGTGTTTGGATTTCAAAATCGGAGTTGTTGACCAATAGAATTACTGTAAAGTTAACCTCCAATCAGATATTAGACCTACATGACATAATCACAACAGAACCTCTACAACAGAACCTCTACAACAGAACCTCTGAGGTGTGACAATGGGGGTTGTCAAGATCAACACAGAGAATGTCTGCATACAGATTATAAGAAGAGTCACTTAGTGGGTTGGGTCACCCTGCAGTACCGCCTTACTTTCACCCCTGCTTAGCATATCAAACCTCCCCTTTCCAGGCAGCCAGGTAACACCACCATACTTAAAGGTGTCATAGTGTTAGAGTGGGAATAAATGGATGGATGGATGAATAAATAGATGAATGAATAAATAAATTAATTAATGGATGAATGAATAGATGAATGAATGAATGGATGAATAAATAGATGAATGAATTAATTAATGGGTGAATTAATTAATTAATGGATGAATAAATAGATGAATGAATTAATAGATGAATTAATAAATGAATGAATTAACAAATGAATGAATGAATGACTGGATGGATGGATGACCCATTCCTCCCTTGTGTAAGTACTAAATCCTAACCTGTAATAGATATTGAGTATACCAAATGCAAAGATCCTAACTGTAGCCTACTATATGATCTGTGTAGCTGTAGTCCATCAAGTCCCCCCCGTTTCTGGACAGGCAGATCTAGACTTAAGCACATCCTGGCACCTTTTCCTTGACCAGCTAAAATGATTTCCCAGCTTTCAGAGAGAATGAGGGTGATGATTGTTTTTATTGACTGCGATGTTCCATTAGTGCTGGAGAGGACCTGTGTGTGTGTGTGTGTGTGTGTGTGTGTGTGTGTGTGTGTGTGTGTGTGTGTGTGTGTGTGTGTGCAGAGGAGCGGGTTAGAGAGGGCCAGGGTAAATAGCCTCTGACAGACGCTCAGAGCAAAGAAGCCACACAGAACCATGATGTGTCTGTCATACACACGCGAATGCATAAGCAAGCGCGCTCAGAAGCACACGGGCCGCCGAGACTTAACGCTGACACAGACGTGGATGTACGCCGAGTGTGTTGAGGCGTGTTTTAGATTCGAGAGGAGATTAGGAAGGGGGGGCGAAATGTATTTAGCTTGATCTCATCAGGAATCAGGAAGTATTACGGTTCAACACTCAGAGGAACCAATGGAGGCGATATATTCCACAACTAGCCAATGGAACGTTTGACTCGAACCTCGGGACTCTTGAGTGTTGAGACCGGAATGAATAGAGTGTTTGGGATTCGGAGCATTGCCTTTAAAATGTCTAATTGCACTGTAACCCTGATACAAATTGAATAGAGACCCTTAATTAGAGTTCAAATAAAAACTGAAAGTATTGATTTGGTTCAACCTTATAAGTGTTATATAAAAATGAATTAAAAAAAATATATATATAAAAAAAAAAGTGTTTTTCTTCTAAATATTTTCTTTCAGTGGATCTGCCACACCACTATATTAGGATAGTCTGGATTTTCCATCTGTAGATGCTCTAAAGAGGGGCTTACTATCAACAAACTATCTGTCCATAAGCAACTGCTTGGTATCTGTCGATAAGCAACTGCTTGGTATCTGTCGATAAGCAACTGCTTGGTATCTGTCGATAAGCAACTGCTTGGTATCTGTCGATAAGCAACTGCTTGGTATCTGTCGATAAGCAACTGCTTGGTATCTGTCGATAAGCAACTGCTTGGTATCTGTCGATAAGCAACTGCTTGGTATCTGTCGATAAGCAACTGCATAATAAGGTTAGGGTACGCTTTGGGGTTAGGTTTAGAATAAGGATTAGTTAGGGTCAAGGTTAGGGTTGTGGTAATGGGTTAAGATTAAAGGTTAGAGCTAGGGTTAGTAGATAGTTAGTTTGTTGAAATCAAATCAAATTTTATTGATCACATACACATGGTCAGCAGATGTTAATGTGAGTGTAGCGAAATGCTTGTTGAAATGTTACTGTGAGTCTGTAGAGTATCTACAGAAGGGCTATCCAAATAAAGTTGTTAGCTGTTTTTCTTCAAACTATGATTCAGAGGTTTATTCCTTGTTTGTTGTTGTTTATTTTGTACCTCTCTCTCTCTCTGTAGACGCCGTTGAGACACAACACAACATCCATCCATTCAGCACTGGGAAAAAGGCACAACGAGGAAGAAAGCTGCATCTATAGCCGAAGACACAGGTAGTGGTTCTCTGTTATCATTCGTTAAAAACTGGTACACATTCTTGGTCCTAAATGGCAATTTGAAATATTGATTAGGGAACTATTTGCTGAGTAAAGTGGCTGTCTTTCTTGTTTGTTTTGTTGTGTGTTTTTTTTATTTGTTTTGTCTATGAATTGTGTGTGCAGGGATCCCTTGCAAAAGACACTCTGGTCTCAATGGTGACTTCCTGTTTATATAAAGGGAAAATAAAAATAACCTATATTTCCCCTAATTATTTATTTGGACAGTGAAGCTGAAGTTTTGAATATGTCCCTGTACTCCAGCATTGTTACGTCTGTCGTTAGATAAATGAGATCAAAGCGCAGCGTGGAAAGTGTTGATGATTTTTTAATATTGAACTCCAACAAAACAATAAAATACAAAAATCGACAGTAAAGTTCTGCAGGGCTAGACAGCAACTATGCAAAATCAAGATCCCACAATCGAAGGTGGGAAAAGGGCTGCCTAAGTATGATCCCCAATCAGAGACAATGATAGACAGCTGCCTCTGATTGGGAACCATACTCGGCCAACAAAGAAATAGTAAAACTCGAATGCCCACCCCAAATCACACCCCGACCTAACCAAACAGAGAAATCAAAAGGCTCTCTAAGGTCAGGGCGTGACAAGCATTTTGGATTTGAGATCAAATGTTTCATATGAGGTGACAGTAAAGAAGGGCAACTTTTATTTTAGGGTATTTTCATACATATGGTGTTTTACCGTTTACAAATGAAATAACTTAATTTATTTTATTTTCTATTCCCCCTATTTGAATACGTACATTTCTTTCACAAGTATTTGGACAAATTCGCTTTCAGTGTATTCTAGTAAGTCAAAAGTTTTGTATTTGGTCCCATATTCATAGCACGTAATTACTACATCAAGCTTGTGACTGACACACTTGTTGGATGCAGTTCGTTTTGGTTGTTGTTTCAAATTATATTGTGCCACATAGAAATAAATGATGAATAATGTAGAGTGTCATTTTGGAGTCACTTTCATTGTAAGTAACAATAGAATATGTTTCAGAAACACTTCTACATTAATGTGAATGCTACTATGATTACAGAATAATAATGAATGTATTGTGAATAAACGCTGAATAATGATGAGTGAGACAGTTACAGCAGTACAAAGACCTTAACCCCACCAAGGCTAATTTCTCACCATTACCAATAAAAGGGTAGGTTGAAATGGTTTTGGGGGGGGGGGGGTGGTATGATCTTTGTTCTTCTGTAACTTTGTCACTCATCATTATTCAGGATTCATTCATGATTATATATCATCCTGGTACCATCCACATGAATGCAGAAGTGATTAGAAACGTATTTACAATAAAAGTGACTGCAAAATGACACAAATATGCCGTTCTGTTCCTGTTGGGCAAAACATAAGCCGAAACACAACCGAAATAAACTGCAAATGCATCTAATATGTTTGTAGAGTCAAATGCTTGATATAGTCATTATGCGCTAGGAATATGGGACCAAATACTGAACCCTTTGCTACTTTAATACTTTAATACACTATAAGTGAATGTGTCCACATATTTATAAAACATGTTTTTATTCATAAAGTGATTTAATTTCTAAAAGATAAAACAGACATGTATGAAAATACCCCCAAATAAAAGCTTACCGTCACCTTATACAGTATGTCACATTTGATCTCAAATCCAAAATGTTGGAGTATAGGGCCAAATGTATGAATTTTAGCTTTACTGTCCAAATACATATGTAGGGGAGTGTATGTAGTGCACTACTTTCGACCAGGCATAGGGCTCTGGGAAAAAGTAGTGCACTATACAGGAAACAAGAGGCCGTTTGGTACACGACCACAGTCTTTGTCTGGTCACAATAGAACACGAAGAGACTGTGGGGTGCTATGGAAACCAAAAGGGATGTACTATATATGTCATATACCAGTTTATATAAATGGAACTCTTCGGATTTCTATGACACTGGGCTTTTGCCAGGATGTGTTGTTGTTTCTGAGTGCTGTGGTGATGTCCTCAGGTAACTTAATACCCACAGCTGCAGTTCACTAGGAAAATACATGTAATATGTGTTCAGGTGTAGAAAGATGAAAAATAACTAGAGATTGATAAAGAGAGAAGAAAATGAAACACAAATACTCTCCCTCTCTGACACGCACACAAACAGCCTTCCTTAGTGCCAGTAGCTAGGTATTGATGAAGAGCGAGGGAGAGCTGGTTACGCATCACAGTGTAGTGATTACAGCTTTTCTCTAATCTCTTTCCTTCCGGCCTGTCTGTCATTCCTCTCCACACATCATTACAATAATACACCAGGCTCTATTACCCTCAGTCACTGCCCTCCGACTCCCCTCCGACTTCCCCCATGTCCCCTCGCCTGCCCCAATCTCCCAGCCGGGCCCCTGAGTAGTAGGTGTGAGCCTACATCAGGCCTTTTCATTTCATGCTTTGTTACAAGGTTCAATACAGCTATGTGTTTAAAAAAAAATCTCAATATCAAAATCTGTTCTGGGTAACAATTAAGTACTTTACCGTGAATGTTTTCAATTAAAATGGTTAAAAAAATAAACAAAAATAGTAGCTACTTAGCAACGATCACGTTGACGCAGGGAATCAGGAATCAGGTGCAGTTAGGGACTTTAATAATAATTAACATAGAACAAAACACAATAGTAATACTGCCTGAAGAGTGAGGCTACAGAGTAGTAGATAAAGTGGGAGTAATCAGGGTAGTGATGAAGTCCAGGTGTGAGTAATGAGGGTTGCCAGGTGTTCGTCAAGAACGTTGCCTGGTGTTCGTCATGAGGGTTGCCACGTGTGATTAATGAGGGTTGCCAGGTGTTCGTCATGAGGGTTGCCAGGTGTTCGTCATGAGGGTTGCCAGGTGTTCGTCATGAGGGTTGCCAGGTGCAATTAATGAGGGTTGCTAGGTGTTCATCAAGAGGGTTGCCAGGTGTGATTCATGAGGGTTGCCAGGTGTTCGTCATGAGGGTTGCCAGGTGCGATTAATGAGGGTTGCCAGGTGTTCGTCATGAGGGTTGCCAGGTGTTCGTCATGAGGGTTGCCAGGTGCGATTAATGAGGGTTGCCAGGTGTTCGTCATGAGGGTTGCCAGATGTTTGTCATGAGGGTTGCCAGGTGCGATTAATGAGGGTTGCCAGGTGTTCGTCATGAGGGTTGCCAGGTGTTCGTCATGAGGGTTGCCAGGTGCAATTAATGAGGGTTGCTAGGTGTTCATCAAGAGGGTTGCCAGGTGTTCGTCATGAGGGTTGCCAGGTGTTCGTCATGAGGGTTGCCAGGTGCGATTAATGAGGGTTGCCAGGTGTTCGTCATGAGGGTTGCCAGATGTTCGTCATGAGGGTTGCCAGGTGCAATTAATGAGGGTTGCTAGGTGTTCATCAAGAGGGTTGCCAGGTGTTCGCCATGAGAGTTGCCAGGTGTTCGTCATGAGGGTTGCCAGGTGTTCGTCATGAGGGTTGCCAGGTGTTCGTCATGAGGGTTGCCAGGTGTTCGTTATGGGGGTTGCCAGGTGTTCATCATGAGGGTTGCCAGGTGTTCATCATGAGGGTTGCCAGGTGTTCGTCATGGGGGTTGCCAGGAGTGAGTAATGAGGGTTGCCAGGTGTTCGTCATGGGGGTTGCCAGGTGTGAGTAATGAGGGTTGCCAGGTGTTCATCATGAGGGTTGCCAGGTCATCGTCATGGGGGTTGCCAGGTGTTCGTCATGAGGGTTGCCAGGTGTTCGTCATGGGGGTTGCCAGGAGTGAGTAATGAGGATTGCCAGGTGTTCCTCATGAGGGTTGCCAGGTGAGATTAATGAGGTTGCCAGGTGTTCATCATGAGGGTTGTCAGGTGTTGTCATGAGGGTTGCCAGATGTTTGTCATGAGGGTTGCCAGTTGTTCGTAATGAGGGTTGCCAGGTGTTCATCATGAGGGTTGCCAGGTGTTCATAATGAGGGTTGCCAGGTGTTCGTAATGAGGGTTGCCAGGTGTTTGTTAATAGGGTTGCCAGGTGTGAGTAATGGGGGTTGCCAGGTATTCATCATGAGGGTTGCCAGGTGTTCATCATGAGGGTTGCCAGGTGTTCGTAATGAGGGTTGCCAGGTGTTCGTAATGAGGGTTGCCAGGTGTTTGTCATGAGGGTTGCCAGGTAGGCCAAAAACACCCCACCTCTCTTACACTAAAAGGACATTATTATAATTTTCACAACTTCACAGTATTATTCCAGCCTGAGTGTGGAAATATATCGAACACATGAAAATCATGTTTTCGACTGCACTGGGCCTTTAATGTCCTCCGAACTTGTCTCTCTGCAGTGTCCCCTCGTCCGCCCTCGTCCCGTCGCCCAGTCTCCGTGCCCTCTAAACGCAGAGCTCAGGGTCACATCCGTCCTCATGGACCATGCCAGAGGGAATGAGGGAACAATCTCGCTCTTATTTTCTCTCCCTTTCTACTGCATGCTAGCTAGTGCTCTCTCTCTCTCTCTCTCTCTCTCTCTCTCTCTCTCTCTCTCTCTGTCTGTATCTTCCCCATCTCTCTCCCCCTTCCATCTCTCTCTGTATCTTCCTCTATCTCTCTCCTTCTCTCTCTCTGTCTGTATCTTCCCCATCTCCCTCCTATCTCCTATCTCTCCATCTCTCTCCCCCTTCTCTCTCTCTCTGTATCTTCCCCTCTCTCTCCTTCTCTCTCTCTCTCTCTGTATCTTCTCCATCTCTTTCCTATCTCTCCATCTCTCTCTCCCCCTTCTCCCTCTTGCTCCCTCTCTCGCTCTGTATCTTTCCCTCTCTGCCTCAATTACGCCTCTCCATCTTTCTATGTCTCATTACACATCCCTGTGGTATCTCTCTCGCCACCTTTATAGTACCCCTTGACTCCCTATTTCCTGCCCCCTTCAATTTCTCTTCCATGTTCTTATCCTACACACTGTCTCACAGAATGGAAACACTCTCCACTGACATCCAAAGCACAGTAGTAGAACATATACACGTCTGTAACCATGGTAGCGAGGAGGTAGGGAGAGAGACACACACAGACAAACAGACAGACAGACAGACAGACAGGAGGGTCCTCTCTACATGAATAACAATCATCTTACTTCCCTCGTCTTTCTTCTTGTACATTATTTCTCCTTCTAAATGTCTTGAACTCTACATTCTTTCTCCTGCTAAATGTCTTGAACTCTACATTCTTTCTCCTGCTAAATGTCTTGAACTCTACATTCTTTCTCCTGCTAAATGTCTTGAACTCTACATTCTTTCTCCTGCTAAATGTCTTGAACTCTACATTCTTTCTCCTGCTAAATGTCTTGAACTCTACATTCTTTCTACTGCTAAATGTCTTGAACTCTACATTCTTTCTCCTGCTAAATGCCTTGAACTCTACATTCTTTCTCCTGCTAAATGTCTTGAACTCTACATTCTTTCTCCTGCTAAATGCCTTGAACTCTACATTCTTTCTACTGCTAAATGCCTTGAACTCTACATTCTTTCTCCTGCTAAATGTCTTGAACTCTACATTCTTTCTCCTGCTAAATGTCTTGAACTCTACATTCTTTCTCCTGCTAAATGCCTTGAACTCTACATTCTTTCTCCTGCTAAATGCCTTGAACTCTACATTCTTTCTCCTGCTAAATGTCTTGAACTCTACATTCTTTCTCCTGCTAAATGTCTTGAACTCAACATTCTTTCTCCTGCTAAATGTCTTGAACGCTATATTCTTTCTCCTGCTACATGTCTTGAACTCTACATTCTTTCTCCTGCTAAATGTCTTGAACTCTACATTCTTTCTACTGCTAAATGTCTTGAACTCTACATTCTTTCTCCTGCTAAATGTCTTGAACTCTACATTCTTTCTCCTGCTAAATGCCTTGAACTCTACATTCTTTCTCCTGCTAAATGTCTTGAACTCTACATTCTTTCTCCTGCTAAATGTCTTGAACTCTACATTCTTTCTACTGCTAAATGCCTTGAACTCTACATTCTTTCTCCTGCTAAATGTCTTGAACTCTACATTCTCTCCTCCTGCTAAATGTCTTGAACTCAACATTCTTTCTCTTGCTAAATGTCTTGAACTCTACATTCTTTCTCCTGCTAAATGTCTTGAACTCTACATTCTTTCTACTGCTAAATGTCTTGAACTCTACATTCTTTCTCCTGCTAAATGCCTTGAACTCTCCATTCTCTCCTTGATACTAAATGTCTTGAACTCTCCATTTTCTCCTCGATACTAAATGTCTTGAACTCTCCATTCTCTCCTCGATACTAAATGTCGTGAACTCTCCATTCTCTCCTCGATACTAAATGTCTTGAACTCTCCATTCTCTCCTCGATCCTAAATGTCTTGAACTCTCCATTCTCTCCTCGATACTAAATGTCTTGAACTCTCCATTCTCTCCTCGATACTAAATGTCTTGAGCTTTCCATTCTCTCCTCGATAATAAATGTCTTGAACTCTCCATTCTCTCCTCGATACTAAATGTCTTGAACTCTCCATTCTCTCCTCGATACGAAATGTCTTGAACTTTCCATTCTCTCCTCGATAATAAATGTCTTGAACTCTCCATTTTCTCCTTGATACTAAATGTCTTGAACTCTCCATTCTCTCCTCGATACTAAATGTCTTGAACTTTCCATTCTCTCCTCGATAATAAATGTCTTGAACTCTCCATTTTCTCCTCGATACTAAATGTCTTGAACTCTCCATTCTCTCCTCGATACTAAATGTCTTGAACTCTCCATTCTCTCCTCGATACGAAATGTCTTGAGCTCTACAGTAACTTTTTTTTTTTTTGGTAACCTTTATTTAAATTAGGCACTGTGATGCGCTCGGGAACCCAAGCACTAGGGCCTTTCCACCACCAGATGTGTGGATAAGACAAAAGGTTAGGAAATAGACGGGAGGTCCCTTGATAAGTGGATAGAAGGAGAATAGAAGAATAGATGACACTTGCTTGGTTTGAGGGAAGAAATACATGTCTGTGAATAAGAAATGTAAAAAAGTCTGTGTATATAAGATTAAAAGGTGGGGAAAAGGAAGAGAGGTGTCCCCTCCCCCCTGACATATGAACAGAGGAGTATGGTGGGTCTGAGAAGGGAATAGAAAGACCCAGTTTTGTGCTTGGTCTGCACAGGGTGTTGTGTATCCTCATCTATAGTAATGGGTAACAGAATCTGTCTGTGAGTGTTCGGATGGAGGAGGAGGAGGAGAAGAGATCGATCTGCGGTGTAATGCAATGACAGAGAACACTGACGATGTGTTCCAAATTCCAGCCTATTCTCTATAGTGTCGTGTACTACGTAAGGGAATAGGGCGCCATTTTGAAACATAGTCAAAGTGTTTTTGAATTGAACCTTTATTTAAACTAGGCAAGTCAGTTAAGAACAAATTCGTATTTACAATGACGGCCTACCTCGGCCAAACCCAGACGACACTGGTCCAATTGTGCGTCTCCCAATCACGGCCGGTTGTGATACAGCCTGGATTCGAACCAGGGTGTCTGTAGCGACGCCTCTAGCAGCGAGATGAAGTGCCTTGGACCGCTGTGGCGTTCGGGATCGTCAGCTCTGTTGCAAATAAAGAGCTTATCCACTGGTTAGATATATCAGTGTCGCCAACTGAAACAAGACCCTGATGTCATGATGATATCACGCGGATGCCTTGGCGTTCACAGGGGGACGTTCACAGGGGGACGTTCACAGGGGGACGTTCACAGGGGCGTTCACTGTTCACAGGGGGACGTTCAAGGGGGACGTTCACAGGGGCGTTCACAGGGGTCGTTCACAGGGGTACGTTCACAGGGATGCGTTCAGTGGGGACGTTCACAGGGGGACGTTCACAGGGGGACGTTCACAGGGGGACGTTCACAGGGGTACGTTCACAGGGGGACGTTCACAGGGGGACGTTCACTGGGGTACGTTCACAGGAGTACGTTCACAGGGGTACGTTCACAGGGGTACGTTCACAGGGGTAGCCTGACACATAGATGCACCATGCCACCAACCAATAGCACGCTTCTCCAGCCTGCTGCATGGAACTAACAACGCAGTTTCTCTACAGCAGATACTGTACTTTCTGGAAAGCTTTGTTGAGCGGTTACGTGCGCACGTACACACACCAAAAGCGTTTCCCTTTCCCAGTGGCGGTGCGAGGAGGCAGGTGCGTAGGCAGAGGAGACAGATGTTAACCAAAAGAGGAGTGCAAGGGGAAGGCCGGTGTGTACTGTGTGTGTGTACTGGGGGTGTACTGGGGGGGTGTACGTGGGGGGGTGTTTGCACATCTGTACCCTACAGTTCTTTGTATCCATCTCCTCCCAGACCTCAGTGTTGGTAAATCATCCATCTCCTCCCAGACCTCAGTGTTGGTAAATCATCCATCTCCTCCCAGACCTCAGTGTTGGTAAATCATCCATCTCCTCACAGACCTCAGTGTTGGTAAATCAGGGGGGTTAATGCATGGTCTATGACCCTCTAAGTGTTGTGGGTACATTCAAGGTTACACCTTGGTTGAGTAGTCCTGCATTAGCTCGGGTTAGCTAGCTATATGTCCCTAACTGGGTTAGTGAGCTATATGTCCCTAACTGGGTCAGCTAGCTATATGTTACTAACTGGGTTAGCTAGCTATATGTCAATAACTGGGTTAGCTAGCTAAATGTCACTAACTGGGTTAGCTAGCTATATGTCAATAACTGGGTTAGCTAGCTATATGTCACTAACTGGGTTAGCTAGGGTTAGCTAGCTATATGTCACTAACTGGTTTAGCTAGCTATATGTCACTAACTGGGTTAGCTAGTTACATGTCACTAACTGGGTTAGCTAGTTACATGTCACTAACTGGGTTAGCTAGTTACATGTCACTAACTGGGTTAGCTAGTTACATGTCACTAACTGGGTTAGCTAGTTACATGTCACTAACTGGGTTAGCTAGTTACATGTCACTATCTGGGTTAGCTAGTTACAGTACATGCCACTAACCGGGTTAGCTAGTTCCAGTACATGCCACTAACTGGGTTAGCTAGCTACAGTACATGCCACTAACTGGGTTAGCTAGCTATATGTCACTAACTGGGTTAGCTAGTTACAGTACATTACACTAACTGGGTTAGCTAGCTCTATGTCATTAACTGGGTTAGGTAGCTACAGTACATGTCACTAACTGGGTTAGCTAGTTACAGTACATGTCACTAACTGGGTTAGCTAGCTACAGTACATGTCACTAACTGGGTAAGCATGGTGGTCAGGTCCAGTCTGTTTGTGGTTTAGCTAACTCCTCTCTATGTCCGTTGTCATGTCAAAGATTTAGCCTACAGGACGTTGGTGTTGTTTCCGAATGGCTTTCTGTCTTACTGAGGAGCTCTTAGCTTAGGGTGACTGTAGAGGACTCACCTTAATATGCATTCAAACTCAGTAATGGTAGATTGATCCCTGCTATAGAAAAGGGGGACCAGGTTTGAGGTTCAGTTTATTTTTAAAGGGACGGTGCACATTAATCAACGTTTCAGTAAAAGTGACGGGTTTCAGCCAGCCGGCTAATTTTCAACTGCGGTCCCTGGGCAGGTTATTAAAAACAGTTACAATAACAATAGAGACAATCCAATGAGTAGTGAGCACACACAGAGAAACATAGAACAAGCAACATGTAGCATGCAGACAGATCAACATATGACAAGCAACACGTAGCATGCAGACATAGAAACATAATACAAGCAACATGTAGCATGCAGACAGAGAAACATAGGACAAGCAACACGCAGCATGCAGACAGAGAGACATAAGACAAGCAACACGTGGCATGCAGACAGAGAACATAATACAAGCAACACGTAGCATGCAGACAGAGAACATAATACAAGCAACACGTAGCATGCAGACAGAGAACATAAGACAAGCAACACGTAGCATGCAGACAGAGAAGCATATCACAAGCAACACATAGCATCCAGACAGAGAAACGCAGGACAAGCATCAAGTAGCAATATGCGTCAACAGCAAACTTGGGAAAATCCTCTATATTATCACTAAACAGCAAACTCGTACATTACCTCAGTGAAAACAATGTACGGAGCAAATGTCAAATTGGCTTTTTACCAAATTACCGTACGACAGACCACATACTCATAACCGACAAACAAACAAACCAAAACAAAGGCAAAGTATTCTCATGCTTTGTTGAAAGTGATCAGATCACGACTCCATCTTGCTCCTCCCTTCCTATAGGCAGAATCTCAAACAGAATGTAGCCGTGCTAAGGTCTATTCAATGCTAGTCTGTCCAGTCAGATTCCATGGTTCAAGACTGTTTTGATCACACGTACTGGGACATTCCATCTAAGTTGCTTCTGAGAACAACATTGGCGTATATACTGACATGATGACTGAGTTAATTAGGAACTGTTTAGGGGATATTGTTCCCACTGTGATGATTAAAACCTATGCTAACCAAAAACCATGGATAGATGGCAGCATTCACGCAAACCTGAAAGTGCGAACCATCACATTTAACCACGGTGACTAGGAATATGATTGAATACAAGCCGTCCAGTTATGCCCACTGTAGGCAATCAAACTGACAAAATGTCAGTACAGAGACAAAATGGAGTCGCTATTCAACGGCTCAGACAAAAGAGGTATGTGACAGGGACTCCAGACAATCGCGGTTTACAAAGGTGAAAACCAGCCAAGTCACGGAAACCGACATATTGCTCCCGGACAAGCTAAACACCTAATTCGCCCGCTTTGAGCATAACACAGTGTCACCAACATGGGCCGCTTCTTAGGACTGTGAGCTCTCATATTCTCCGTGGCCGACGTGAGTAAGACATTTAAGCGTGTTAACCGGTCCGGACGGCATCCCTAGCCATGTCTTCTGAGCATAAGACCAGCTGGCTGGAGTTTTTACTGACATATCCAATCTCTCCCTGTCCCAGTCTGCTGTTCCCACTTGCTTCAAGATGTTCACCATTGTTCCTGTACCCAAGAAAGCGAAGGTAACGGAACTAAATGACTATGGCCCTGTAGCCTATGTAAGAATGCTGGCCATTGACTACAGCTGAGCCTTCATCACCATAGTACCCTCCAAGCTCATCATTAGGCTCAGGGCCCTGGGTCTGAACACCGCCCGGTGCAACTGGGTCCTGGACTTCCTGACGAGCCGCCTCCCAGGTGGAGAAGGTAGGCAACAACACACTATGCTAATCCTCAACACAGGGGCCCGAAAGGATGCGTGCTCAGCCTCCTCCTGTACTCTCTGTTCACCTATAGCAGCGTGGCCACGCACACCTCCAACTCGATCATCAAGTTTACAGACGATACAACAGTAGTGGGCCTGATTACCAACAATGACGAGACAGCCTACAGGGAGGAGGTGAGGGCCCTGGCGGAGTGTTGCCAGGAAAATAACTTCTCCCTCCCCAGCAACAAAATTAAGGAACTGATCGTGGAATTCAGGAGACAGCAGAGGGAGCACGCCCCCATCCACATCGACAGGGCCGCAGTGGAGAAGATGAAAAGCTTCAAGTTCCTCGGCGTACACATCACTGAAAATCTGAAATGGTCCAACCACACAGACAGCGTGGTGAAGGTGTAACAGAACCTCTTCAACCTCAGGAGGCTGGAGAAATTCAGCTTAGCCCCTAAGACCCTCACAAACTTTTACAGATGCACCACTGAGAGTATCCTGTCCTGGCTGTATCACTGTCTGGTAAGGCGTACCGTACCGTCCGCAACTGCAGGGTTCTTCAGAGGTTGGTGCCGTCAGTCCAACGCATCAACAGGAGCCTACTGTCTGCTCTTCAGGACATATACATCACCTAGTGTCACAGAAAGGCCAAGAAGATCGTCATGGACCTCAGCCACCCAAGCCACGGCCTGTTCACCCAGCTGTCTTCCAGAAGGCGAGGTCAGTACTAGTGTATCAAAGTTGTGACCGAGAGACTGAAAAACAGCTTCTATCTCAAGGCCATCAGACTGTAAAATAGTCACCACTAGCCGGCCGCCACCCAGTACCCTGCCCTGTAACTAACCGGATGGTTACTCATCCCTGCACCTTAGAGGCTACTGCACTATAGAAATAGACAAGGAACACTGGTCACTTTAATAATGGAACACAGGTCACTTTAATAATGGAACACTGGTCACTTTAATAATGGAACACTGGTCACTTTAATAATGGAACACCAGTCACTTTAATAATGGAACACTAGTCACTTTAATAATGGAACACTGGTCACTTTAATAATGGAACACTGGTCACTTTAATAATGGAACACTGGTCACTTTTATAATGGAACACTGGTCACTTTAATCATGTTTACATACTGTTTTACCCATTTCATATGTATTTACTGTATTCTAGTCAAATCCATCCTATTCATCTATTGCTGTATATATACACTATTATAGCCTACAGATATACTACATATTCTATCCACATTCTGTCTGTATTATATTAGCGACACTTTGTGGTGCAATACCAGATAAAGACATTTGCTCTGCTCAATCAGAAGGATCGGCGCACAGAACTACAGTTTCTCATGGCCTACAGGAGAACGCCACACTCAGTCATAGGCCGCAGTCCGGCTGAATAGTTGTTCAACTGCCAAAATGAGAACCAAACTACCAGAGCTGTCAGCCGGCATGCAGCCGGGAGCTGAACCACACGACAACACCGTTCGGCTTGCTGATGCTGAAAGGAAGAGGAAGAGCTGAGACAGATCTGGGAGAGCAACTGGAAACTTCAATTCAACAAGGTGACATGGTTCTGCCACAGCAGCACCAGAGCAGAACAAGTTGTCAACTACCTTCGAACCAGAACCATAGACCGTTGCAGATAAGAAGGGGAACTCTGTTGTCCTGGAAAGGAATACCAAGAGGGCCATGCGACATGTTTCTTTTGTGAAACTATGAATACAACCACAGAGTCAGGACAATGGACTACAAATGACAGGAGACACTGTTCAGGCAGAGCCTGACACCCTGCCTAGACAAGTGTCTGCACCTGACGAGGCCATTCAACACAGCCTCGACCTCGGAAGACTCAGACAACAAGTTGTGCATCTGAAGGACTATGTTAAATAGACATGTTGCCATAATGGATCAGAATAATCTCTGGCACAGTCTGAATGGCATGGCAGTCTATCCCTAGCCATCACAGAACAGTTCCAGAAATGTAACCGGTGTTATCAAATCAAATTGTATTGGTCACACACATGTATTTACAGATGTTATTGGGGGTGTAGCGAAATGCTTGTGTTCCTAGCTCCAATAGTGCAGTAGTATCTAACAATTCACAACAATACACATACATATAATAGTAAAATAATGGAATTAAGTAATATATAAATATTAGATTGAGCGGTGTCGGAGTGGCGTTGACTAAATACAATACGAGTAGAAGTGAATACAGTACATACATATGAGATGAGTAAAGCAGTATGTAAACATTTTTAAAGTAACTAGTTAGTAAATACAGGAGAATAGAATACAGTATATACATATGAGATGAGTAAAGCAGTATGTAAACATTATTAAAGTGACCAGTGTTCCATTATTAAAGTGACTAGTGTTCCATTATTAAAGTGACCAGTGTTCCATTATTAAAGTGACCAGTGTTCCATTATTAAAGTGACCAGTGTTCCATTATTAAAGTGACCAGTGTTCCATTATAAAAGTGACCAGTGTTCCATTATAAAAGTGACTAGTGTTCCATTATTAAAGTGACTACTGTTCCATTATTAAAGTGACTAGTGTTCCATTATTGAAGTGATCAGTGTTCCATTATTAAAAGTGACCAGTGTTCCATTATTAAAGTGACCAGTGTTCCATTATAAAAGTGACCAGTGTTCCATTATTAAAGTGACCAGTGTTCCATTATAAAAGTGACCAGTGTTCCATTATTAAAGTGACTAGTGTTCCATTATTAAAGTGACTACTGTTCCATTATTAAAGTGACTAGTGTTCCATTATTGAAGTGATCAGTGTTCCATTATTAAAGTGACTAGTGTTCCATTATTAAAGTGACCAGTGTTCCATTATTAAAGTGACCAGTGTTCCATTATTAAAGTGACCAGTGTTCCATTATTAAAGTGACCAGTGTTCCATTATTAAAGTGACTAGTGTTCCATTATTAAAGTGACTACTGTTCCATTATTAAAGTGACTAGTGTTCCATTATTGAAGTGATCAGTGTTCCATTATTAAAGTGACTAGTGTTCCATTATTAAAATGACTAGTGTTCCATTATTAAAGTGACCAGTGTTCCATTATTAAAGTGACCAGTGTTCCATTATTAAAGTGACTAGTGTTCCATTATTAAAGTGACCAGTGTTCCATTATTAAAGTGACCAGTGTTCCATTATTAAAGTGACTAGTGTTCCATTATTAAAGTGACTAGTGTTCCATTATTGAAGTGATCAGTGTTCCATTATTAAAGTGACTAGTGTTCCATTATTAAAGTGACCAGTGTTCCATTATTAAAGTGACCAGTGTTCCATTATTAAAGTGACCAGTGTTCCATTATTAAAGTGACCAGTGTTCCATTATTAAAGTGACTACTGTTCCATTATTAAAGTGACTAGTGTTCCATTATTGAAGTGATCAGTGTTCCATTATTAAAGTGACCAGTGTTCCATTATTAAAGTGACCAGTGTTCCATTATTAAAGTGACCAGTGTTCCATTATTAAAGTGACTAGTGTTCCATTATTAAAGTGACTACTGTTCCATTATTAAAGGGACTAGTGTTCCATTATTGAAGTGACCAGTGTTCCATTATTAAAGTGACCAGTGTTCCATTATTAAAGTGACCAGTGTTCCATTATTAAAGTGACCAGTGTTCCATTATTAAAGTGACTAGTGTTCCATTATTAAATTGACTAGTGTTCCATTATTAAAGTGACTAGTGTTCCATTATTGAAGTGACCAGTGTTCCATTATTAAAGTGACTAGTGTTCCATTATTAAAGTGACCAGTGTTCCATTATTAAAGTGACTAGTGTTCCATTATTAAAGTGACTAGTGTTCCATTATTAAAGTGACCAGTGTTCCATTATTAAAGTGACTAGTGTTCCATTATTAAAGTGTCCAGTGATTCCATGTCTATGTACAGTTGAAGTTTACATGCACCTTAGCTAAATACTTTTAAACTCAGTTTTTCACAATTCCTGACATTTAATTCAAGCAAAAATTCCCCGTCTAATGTCAATTAGGATCACCACTTTATTTTAAGAGTGTGAAATGTCAGAATAATAGTAGAGAGAATGATTTCTTTCAGCTTTTATACACATACATACAGTATATACTGTATTTGAGTTAATAGTGAGTTAATAGTGGTGATGGGATTATAATAGAGTGGTTAGTGTTTTAAACTACCTCATCAATCCCTTTTTTTATAGAGGAATATAATTTAGGAAAATGATATTATATAGGACTTCTCTTCTCCCTCATGGGAAGGGGTAACTCACACACACACCTGGGAGATGCTACAGCAGCCAATTTGCTCCAGGAGGCCATCCTGTTCACACAGGCAGCCCAATTCTGATACATTTTCCACTAATTGGTCTTTTGACCAATCACATCAGATCTTTTCACATCAGATAGAAAAAAAATATCAGAATTGGGCTGTGTAAACGCAGCCATAGAGGAGAGGTGAAGGAGGGAAAAAAATGCCAATTAGGATAATGCCAATTATTGGCAAAAGATCTGATCTGATTGGTCAAAAGACCAATTAGTGTCAAAAGATCAGAATTGGGCTGCCTGTCTAAATGTGGCCCAAGGCTTTCTCTATCCTCTCCAGAGATGACGCAGTCAGAGATAAAGAGACAGACAGGCAGCTCTTTTTTTTTTTTGGTGATGATAGTATTGATCTCTGCCTCTGTCCCTCCTGGTGGTTGAAAGCAGAGACATGTAGCTACCATGTGGTGCCATCGTCTGTAACCAGGAGTGACGTCTCCTGGTATCTCCAGATAACCAGAGTGAGGTCAGATTTCTGGATGGACGCACAGCATGGAGATCAATGGAATATAAAGATCTGTCAAGTCTTCTACTTTTTTTTTTCTAGCGACTCTTTCAACTCTTCGCCATTTAATTCAGTTTATAGGCCGGTCTAATTTCTTCATGCAAATGATATCCAAGATATTTCCAGGACCTGAGTTGGAGATTCCTGAGCTAGATTATGACAAGAAAGGAAAGCAGATTATGTACAGATGTAGGATCTTAATTTGAGCCAGTTTGCTACAGCAGGAAAATAATCCTGCAGTAACAGGAAATGTGAGTTATTGTGTGGATTATAATCAATGGACATTTATGTAGAGTTCGATACATTTTCCATCAGAAAGTCAGAAATTTCAAACTTCAGAAGCCTTTTTTAAACCTCTGTAACGGTTCTCGTCTGGTGAAGGAGAAGCAGACCAAAATGCAGCGTGGTATCTTTGATACATGTTTAATGACGAAGAACGAACAATACAATAAACGGACCGTGAAAACCTATACAGCCTATCTGGTGACAACAAACACAGAGACAGGAACAATCACCCACAAAATACTCCAAGAATATGGCTGCCTAAATATGGTCCCCAATCAGAGACAACGATAAACACCTGCCTCTGATTGAGAACCACTCCAGACAGCCATAGACTTTGCTAGATAACCCCACTAAGCCACACACCCAACACCCCACAAAACCCCAAGACAAAACACATCTCCTAGATGGAATGATCATGCAGCTTCCTCTGTCTGACAGAGACTGGACTCTGCCTATCATGCAGCCTCCTCTGTCTTACAGAGACTGGACTCTGTTTATCATGCAGCCTCCTCTGTCTTACAGAGACTGGACTCTGTTTATCATGCAGCCTCCTCTGTCTAACAGAGACTGGACTCTGTTTATCATGCAGTCTCCTCTGTTTATCATGTAGCCTCCTCTGTCTTACAGAGACTGGACTCTGTTTAAACCCATGTCACATCCTGGCCTGACCAAATAAATGAAGACAAACACAATATATTACGACCAGGGCGTGACAACCTCAAATACACTACAAGTTTTACATTGCTTTCATTTCCTACACTGATCAAATTAACCTGTTGAAACTCTAGGGGCGCAATTTCATTTATGGATGAAAAACGTTCCCGTTTTAAACAAGATATTTTGTCACAAAAAGATGCTCGACTATGCATATAATTGGTAGCTTTGGAAAGAAAACACTCTGACGTTTCCAGAACTGCAAAGATATTTTCTGTGCGTGCCCTAGAACGTGAGCTTCAGGCAAATCCAAGATGAGACGGCATCCAGGAAATGAGCAGGATTTTTGAGGCTCTGTTTTCCATTGTCTCCTTATATGGCTGTGAATGCGAGAGGAGTAAGTCTGCCCTTTCTGTCGTTTCCCCAAGGTGTCTGCAGCATTGTGACGTATTTGTAGGCATATCATTGGAAGATTGACCATAAGAGACCACATTTACCAGGTGTCCGCCCGGTGTCCTGCGCCGCAATTGGTGCGCAAAAGTCAGCTGCAAGTATTTTTCCATGGAATTTAGAGAAGAATGCAGGCTTCCACGAACGATATATCAATGAAGAGATATGTGAAAAAACACCTTGAGGATTGATTCCAAACAACGTTTGCCATGTTTCGGTCGATATTATGGAGTTAATTCGGAAAAAGTTTGACGTTGTAGGTGACTGAATTTTCGGTTCATTTTTGGTAGCCAAATGTGATGTACAAAACGGAGCGATTTCTCCTACACACAGACGCTTTCAGGAAAAACTGCGCATTTGGTATGTAACTGAGAGTCTCCTCATTGAAAACATCCGAAGCTCTTCAAAGGTAAATGATTTTATTTATTTGGTTATCTGGTTTTTGTGAAAATGTTGCGTGCTAAATGCTACTCAAAATGCTAAGCTAGCTTAGCATACTCTTACACAAATTAGTCAATTGCTATGGTTCAAAAGCATATTTTGAAAATCTGAGATGACAGTGTTGTTAAGAAAAGGCTAAGCTTGAGAGCAGGTGCATTATTTTCATTTTATTTGCGATTTTCAGAAATCGTTAACGTTGCGTTATGCTAATGAGCCTGAGGCTTTAGTCACGATCCCGGATCCGGTTGGGGTGCTGTGGATAGGCGTAAACCGGGAGCTGTGTGGCCCAGAGGATCACGAGTTCAATCCCAATGCTAGGTACGTGCTTTTATTTATTTTTGTTTTAACCTTTACCCTTAACTTAACCCTAACCTTAACCTTTACCTTAACCACTCGGAATTAATGCATGAACTTATGTTTTGGTTTCACTTTTGCAGCAGTTTGACCGACAGCTAAGGTACGTCAAAATGAACCTTAATTAAAAAGGCGTCACAGACGGCAAAACACACACCATAATTAAAACGGCAAGCAATGTTGTTATTCTGTTGCTTCAGTTACGATGAGGGGTGACGTTTTATTGGAGATTAAATTAAGTTCCCTGGAAAACAATGACCAAAATTCTGCATTTTGCCATGTCCCTCGTCTGTGACTTTTAGGAAGATTTTAACCCACTTCAACCGCCACGTTTCTCCAAGTTTTCACCGTCATCGTAAAGCCCTAGTTATTTTGTCGCTTTGACAACGTCATTTCTGAACATGATTATTTATTTAGTGATTCATCTCATCACATGAAATGTCTTTCCCTTGATTTTCAGGTCAACACTGTTACGTGAACCGAACTCTCGTTTTAATATGGTGAATCTATTCCTTAAATTCAACATCTCATAGTCAAATCATATTCGAAAGCAGATGAGCTGGTTCTACTCTTGTTGGCCATTTTCTGGTGTTCTGTGGTTGAAAACTGAACTGGTGAGTATATCAAGTTACAACCATGTTAGCCATAGATAGACAGGCTAGAAATGTTTTACCACATTTTGTTGTTGTGAAGCTTGCATTCAATTCCCCCTTCCCTGTTGCACATGACAAGCTTCCGTTCCCCCTGTCACAAGAGGATTTATGACTGATTTAAAATTCAATCGTCAACCCTGTTTACGGTCAACTCTGTTTACGGTCAACTCTGTTTACGGTCAACCCTTTTACGGTCAACTCTGTTTACGGTCAACCCTTTTACGGTCAACCCTTTTACGGTCAACCCTTTTACGGTCAACTCTGTTTTACGGTCAACTCTGTTTTACGGTCAACTCTGTTTTACGGTCAACCCTTTTACGGTCAACCCTGTTTACGGTCAACCCTGTTTACGGTCAACCCTGTTTACGGTCAACCCTGTTTACGGTCAACCCTGGTTACGGTCAACTCTGTCTACGGTCAACTCTGTTACCGTCAACTCTGTTACCGTCAACCCTGTTTACGGTCAACCCTGTTACTTACTATAATTTGGCACTTAGTAATAGGAACTTACTATATTCATTTTCTTTTATTTAACCTCTTTGAGATGGAAAAAAACAATGTATTACTTTTTTATTTATGCTATTTTTTTTTTTTTACAATACCCAAAATATATTCATTTGGAGGAACGGCCCAAGTTTTAGTTTAAGAAAGCTTGTAATCAAACTAGTTTTCATCCCAACACACTGAATACGGTGTGTTGCTATTCATTTCCTAGAATCATTCTTCTCTAATTATTTGTTGTGATCCATTTGGGGAGTTTGCAGCTGAAGGCTCGGGAAACAAACCGCTTTGGAAGTGTTGAAATGGTCATTTTGAGATTTGTTGAAACTATTGACGGCTGAACTTTGCAAAGAACATAATAACAAATCCTTCAACCCAACAAGGCCTGTGGTCTGATGGTCTCCTAGATGGAATGATCATGCATATGCATGCAGCTTCCTCTGTCTAACAGAGACTGGACTCTGTTTATCATGCAGCCTCCTCTGTCTAACAGAGACTGGACTCTGTTTATCATGCAGCCTCCTCTGTCTAACAGAGACTGGACTCTGTTTATCATGCAGCCTCCTCTGTCTAACAGAGACTGGACTCTGTTTATCATGCAGCCTCCTCTGTCTAACAGAGACTGGACTCTGTTGATCATGTAGCCTCCTCTGTCTAACAGAGACTGGACTCTGTTTATCATGCAGCCTCCTCTGTCTAACAGAGACTGGACTCTGTTTATCATGCAGCCTCCTCTGTCTAACAGAGACTGGACTCTGTTTATCATGCAGCCTCCTCTGTCTTACAGAGACTGGACTCTGTTTATCATGCAGCCTCCTCTGTCTAACAGAGACTGGACTCTGTTTATCATGCAGCCTCCTCTGTCTAACAGAGACTGGACTCTGTTTATCATGCAGCCTCCTCTGTCTTACAGAGACTGGACTCTGTTTATCATGCAGCCTCCTCTGTCTAACAGAGACTGGACCTCTGTTTATCATGCAGCCTCCTCTGGCTAACAGAGACTGGACTCTGTTTATCATGCAGCCTCCTCTGTCTAACAGAGACTGGACTCTGTTTATCATGCAGCCTCCTCTGTCTCACAGAGACTGGACTCTGTTTATCATGCAGCCTCCTCTGTCTAACAGAGACTGGACTCTGTTCATCATGCAGCCTCCTCTGTCTCACAGAGACTGGACTCTGTTTATCATGCAGCCTCCTCTGTCTCACAGAGACTGGACTCTGTTTATCATGCATCCTCCTCTGTCTAACAGAGACTGGACTCTGTTTATCATGCAGCCTCCTCTGTTTATCATGCAGCCTCCTCTGTCTTACAGAGACTGGACTCTGTTTATCATGCAGCCTCCTCTGTCTAACAGAGACTGGACTCTGTTTATCATGCAGCCTCCTCTGTCTTACAGAGACTGGACTCTGTTTATCATGCAGCCTCCTCTGTCTAACAGAGACTGGACTCTGTTTATCATGCAGCCTCCTCTGTCTAACAGAGACTGGACTCTGTTTATCATGCAGCCTCCTCTGTCTCACAGAGACTGGACTCTGTTTATCATGCATCCTCCTCTGTCTAACAGAGACTGGACTCTGTTTATCATGCAGCCTCCTCTGTTTATCATGCAGCCTCCTCTGTCTTACAGAGACTGGACTCTGTTTATCATGCAGCCTCCTCTGTCTAACAGAGACTGGACTCTGTTTATCATGCAGCCTCCTCTGTCTAACAGGGACTGGACTCTGTTTATCATGCAGCCTCCTCTGTTTATCATGCAGCCTCCTCCTCTGTCTGACAGAGACTGGACTCTGTTTATCATGCAGCCTCCTCTGTCTTACAGAGACTGGACTCTGTTTATCATGCATCCTTGCACTTTATTACAAATGCCAAGTCACTCACCCACCATTGCACATTGTACCAAATGGTAGGTTGGACCTCACTTTATATGTGCAGAAAGATACATTGTATGTGTTCATCTACAAAGGCCTTTTGGGTAAACTCCCTCTTTACCTCTGCAGTCTGGTCTCCTTCACCACCAGCAGGTAAACTCCCTCTGTAGTCTGGTCTCCTTCACCACCAGCAGGTAAACTCCCTCTTTACCTCTGTAGTCTGGTCTCCTTCACCACCAGCAGTTACCAGACCAGTCTGCTAGGTGGTTGATATGTTACCATACCCGGTCTGCTAGGTGGTTGATATGTTACCATACCCGGTCTGCTAGGTGGTTGCTATGTTACCATACCTGGTCTGCTAGGTGGTTGCTATGTTACCATACCCGGTCTGCTAGGTGGTTGCTATGTTACCAGACCCGGTCTGCTAGGTGGTTGCTATGTTACCAGACCCGGTCTGCTAGGTGGTTGCTATGTTACCAGACCCGGTCTGCTAGGTGGTTGCTATGTTACCAGACCCGGTCTGCTAGGTGGTTGCTATGTTACCATACCTGGTCTGCTAGGTGGTTGCTATGTTACCATACCTGGTCTGCTAGGTGGTTGCTATGTTACCATACCTGGTCTGCTAGGTGGTTGCTATGTTACCATACCTGGTCTGCTAGGTGGTTGCTATGTTACCATACCTGGTCTGCTAGGTGGTTGCTATGTTACCATACCTGGTCTGCTAGGTGGTTGCTACTTAAAGTCCCCAGGACATTTACAGTATAAAGGCCAGACTGCCTTCTCTTCTGGTGCACCAAAGGCATGGAATAGTCCACAATCCATGCTTCATCTAGATATGTTAGTGCTACTGAATGTAATAGTCCACAATCCATGCTACATCTAGATATGTTAGTGCCACTGAATGAATTTAAAATATTGATGGGAAACTCTGTTACAGTGGAGTGTAAATGCTTCTTTAAAGGCTGGATCATGTTGTTATATGTTTTAATTCTGTAATGTATTGATTGTTGCTGCCTTCTTGGCCAGGTCTCCCTTGAAAAAGAGACTCTGACTCTCAATGGGCTTTTCCTGGTTAAAATAAAAATACAGACCACAAATTCCAGTTGGCTAAACTTAAACTCTTTAACATCCTCCTCAGCTCTGGGATCTTCCCCAATATTTGGAACCAAGGACTGATGCACAAAGTGGAGACAATCTGTCTCTCAAGAGAAGATGTGCGATGTGCACACTGCCCTCAAAATGAGGTGGAAACTGAGCTGCACATCCTCACCTCCTGTCCAATATATGACCATATTAGAGACACATATTTCCCCCAGATTACACAGACCCACAAATCATTTGAAAACAAATAAAACATTTGATAAACTCCCATGTCTATCACAGCAGCAATATGTGTGACCTCAAGAAAAGGTCAACCAGTGAAGAACAAACACCTTGTAAATACAACCCATATTTATGTTTCTTCATTTTTTTTATTTTGTACCTTAACTATTTGCACATTGTTACAACACTGTGTATTGCCATACTATGACATTTGAAATGTCTTTATTCCTCTGGAACTTCCTCTGGAACTGTACATTTTAATTGTTTATTTCACTTTTGTTTATTATCTACTTCACTTGCTTTGGCAATGCTAACATATGTTTCCCATGCCAATAAAGGAGAGAGAGAGAGAGAGAGAGAGAGAGAGAGAGAGAGAGAGAGAGAGAGAGAGAGAGAGAGAGAGAGAGAGAGAGAGAGAGAGAGAGAGAGAGAGAGAGAGAGAGAGAGAGAGAGAGAGAGAGAGAGAGAGAGAGAGAGAGAGAGAGAGAGAGAGAGAGAGAGAGAGAGAGAGAGAGAGAGAGACTGCTGTGATTTGCAGTTCAAACTGATTTACTGTCAGAAGTCACACTGTTCTCCACTCAGAAAAGATCAGTCGCCACAGCAGCTGCTGTCTCTCTCACAGGACTGAAATCTAGAACTGACAGGTCAGCTAGTGGGGACAATCACATGAGAACTATGTTGCCATGGGAACGCATCCCCCCCACCTGGAATAGTGTTTCAACAATGGTATGGCAACCAAAGAACTAGAACTCAATTCAAATAGTCATTCAAATGACCAACAACTGATGTAGGCTTACCGAGAGACATCCCACTGTTATGTATATAATTCTATTGAATCGTTAATAAGAGTTGTTGAAGAAATAAAGGGATCCATTAATGTTATACGGTTTGAAACTATACGCAGAACAGTCCCGGTATGCTTGTTCCATCAACTGAGGGTTTTAGGCAAACCCATTGCTTGGAAACAGAAGTTTGGCAGTTGACGTTTTCAGTTGAAGTTTGGCAGTTGAAGTTAGTTCTTTGGAAGAGTTTTCTTAAACAGTTTGCTTACAGGACTATTCCTGGATGTGGTAGTGGAAGGTGGAACGAGTTGAATGGAGAAAAAGAGAGAGAGAGACACGGAGAGATGGCTGGAATCAGGAATAACGATGAGAGATGTGAAGACATCAAAACTATGTCCATGTTGCATCCCAGATGGTACACTATAGTCTACATAGTGCACTACGTTTTTGGCCAGGACATGGGAATAGGGTGCCATTTCCGACATAGTCCAGGTTTTTCCAGATTCCAAGGGTTAAATCACATCAAAATCCTCTCAAAGCACTCCACTATGAAGATCAAACCCGATTAGCCTGCATCTTAATATACAGTCCCACCTGGATAATACTTCCCTGTGTTATTAAGAAAGCCTGTAATATATAGGGATGTCTTCAGCGTTTAACCAACAATAACTCAATAATCAATGCTTTCTGGGAATGGTATGAAGACCCAGAGTTGTGGGCGGAGCTAGAACGTTTTCCGTCAGAAGTATTTCAATGTAAACTTACTTTTCATCTGTCTGTCTGCATATTTCAAGACATGTCATATGGGGATGTAGTGAGATACCCGGTGGGTTGGATGATGCTCTTCTCATCACTCATCTTGAAAAAACAAACTTGGAAATCAATCAATCAATCCGCCATCATTAACACAATGAAAAATGTAATTATTTATGATCTAAATGTTGAAAGTGCGTGGGCTTTGGAGAGAAACAAAATGGTGCAGTTTCAGGCCATGTGGCAGAAGGGATTTGGGCTCTAGGAGATGGGGGTGTGTGGGCCGGTATGGTTTTTATTTGACCTTTATTTAACCAGGCAAGTCAGTTAAGAACAAATTCTTATTTTCAATGACGGCCTGGGAACAGTGGGTTAACTGCCTGTTCAGGGGCAGAACGACAGATTTGTACCTTGTCAGCTCGGGGGTTTAAACTTGCAACCTTCCGGTTACTAGTCCAACACTCTAACCACTAGGCTACTCTGCCGCCCCAGGTTTGGGTATGTATGATGTTCGTATGATGTTTGTATGATGTTTGTATGATGTTTGTATGATGTCGTCAATGTTTTTTTATGATGTTGTCGAGAGCGTCTGCCAAATGACTTAAATGTAATGTAAATGTAAATGTTTGCATGTGTATGTTTTGTACTGTTTATAAACGACCAAATAGAATCGTACAAATAAAAGACTAATGTCATAATGTGTAATAGCTGTATCCTGATTCTGAGTATGGAAAGGCATCTTCGTTCTGTACGCAGGCTGTCAATCCCACTGATTTTCATCAACCGTTCAAGGCATTGGGGCATTACAGGTAGATGATTACATTAAATACATGATAGCTAAAGAATATTATTTTACTTTTAGATTAGTGCGTGTTGTTGTGAATTGTTAGACACTACTGCACAGCTGAAGCTAGGAGACACAAGCATTGCACTACACACCCGCAATAACGTCCGCTAAATGTTTGTATGTGAAATTAGATTTGGATACAAACTTTAGAAATCTTTACTCCGCAGCTCTGTGGTGTTGTTAGTCTAATGAACAGTAAGGACGGACTCATCATGCTCAGGGCCAGTAGTTTTCCCTGAACATTTGAACCTGACCAGGAAACCCTCAGCCTGCCTACCCACAGGACTAATAGGGATCCCAGAGCTTGTGTTCTGGTCTCTGTTAGGGTTAGCTGGTGTGTGTGTGTGTGTGTGTGTGTGCGCATGCTGGCTGGTTGAATGGGAGGTTGGCAAAGCACTTCCAGTCTGGTGTTGGTGTCTGGACGGTGTTCTGAAAAGAGATGGATATTTTTCTTGTCGGATTCCTTCTCTTCTTCATCCTCCTTCTCTTCCTCATCCTCCTTCTCCTCCTTCTCTTCTTCATCCTCCTTCTCTTCCTCATCCTCCTTCTCCTCCTTCTCTTCTTCATCCTCCTTCTCTTCCTCATCCTCCTTCTCCTCCTTCTCTTCTTCATCCTCCTTCTCTTCCTCATCCTCCTTCTCCTCCTTCTCCTCCTTTTCCTCCTCCCTTTTTAAAATGTTTTATTTCTTCCCAGGCCTCCTCCCAGAAGGCAGTTTCTTTCCTGGCACAGCCGTGCCTCTCCAGATTCCTCTGTGGCGAGCCGGGCTACGCCGAGCGAGCGCCCAATTCGGTTGGAACCGCATAGAGAGGGTGGTGCCGTGGCTGATGTCCAATCACAAGTCTGACTGCCAGGCTCCCTGCCGCAAGTCTTTCAAGTAAATCATGGGGATGCTAGGATGAAAAGAGAGGGGGAGGATAGAAGGAGGAAAGGAGGAGAATGAGGAGGAGTAGAGGAGGGAAAGGAGCAGGAAGATGAGGGAGAGGAGGAGGATAGAAGGAAGAGAGGAGAAAGGGGAGAGGAGGAGAATGAGAAGGAGTAGAGGAGGAAGAGGAGGAGGACGAGGAGGAGGTGGAGGGGAGGAGGAACAGGCATGCTCTATTGGCTTCAGTGTGACCCACATCCCTCCTCTCCTCCTCCTCTCCTCCTTCCCTCCCTCCGTTCCGCTCTGAATGTCTCAATATGAAAACAACCCAATTACTGTTGACCTCTGCTCCCATTCCCCACACACACACACACACACACACACACACACACACACACACACACACACACACACACACACACACACACACTCCCGTTCCAAGCACAGCAGTAGTGACTAATTAACATTGAAAGTGCTCCTGTCTTGGTCTTGGCTAAATGTAAGAGTGCTTGTGTGTGTGAGTGTGTTTGCCTGTGTGTGTGTCCGCCTGTGTGTGTGTGTAGTACAACTAATTTTCCTTGAAGCATGGTGGGGTGAAGACGAATCAGGCTGTGTCGTCCCAACCATTCGGTCTGACCCCGGGGATCTTTCTTCCGTACCCCAGCCATCTGTGTTCTGACATTGACAGCAGCATTTAATTCCGTCTCTATTTCACTCAATTATCATCTCCTGGATCAGCCAGGAAGCTGTGGTTGAAGAGGGAGTAGAGCAAGCCGATGTATTCATCAAGGGGGCCAAAATACTGGCTGGGAGCTCTCACACGTACAGGACCATAATTATTGACACCCTTGATAAAGATGAGCATAAATGACATAAATAAAATAATAAAATATAAAATGAATAAAACAAATACTGAGGTATATTGTACGCTCCAGACAAATTATATTATTTTTTACTAAATACAGAGAAAAGTTTCAGAGAAAGAGATTTTGTTTAAAACAAGTAATAAAAATCTCTAAGATAGAAGTCAAAATTATTGGCACCACTGTTTTCAATAGTCCAGCATCCTCCCCTGTTGTCAATACTCCAGCACCCTCCCCTGTTGTCAATACTCCAGCACCCTCCCCTGTTGTCAATACTCCAGCACCCTCCCCTGTTGTCAATACTCCAGCACCCTCCCCTGTTGTCAATACTCCAGCACCCTCCCCTGTTTCCAATACTCCAGCACCCTCCCCTGTTTTCAATACTCCAGCACCCTCCCCTGTTTCCAATACTCCAGCACCCTCCCCTGTTTCCAATACTCCAGCACCCTCCCCTGTTGTCAATACTCCAGCACCCTCCCCTGTTGTCAATACTCCAGCACCCTCCCCTGTTGTCAATACTCCAGCACCCTCCCCTGTTGTCAATACTCCAGCACCCTCCCCTGTTGTCAATACTCCAGCACCCTCCCCTGTTGTCAATACTCCAGCACCCTCCCCTGTTGTCAATACTCCAGCACCCTCCCCTGTTTCCAATACTCCAGCACCCTCCCCTGTTTCCAATACTCCAGCACCCTCCCCTGTTTTCAATACTCCAGCACCCTCCCCTGTTGTCAATACTCCAGCACCCTCCCCTAATGTCAATACTCCAGCACCCTCCCCTGTTGTCAATACTCCAGCACCCTCCCCTGTTGTCAATACTCCAGCACCCTCCCCTGTTGTCAATACTCCAGCACCCTCCCCTGTTTCCAATACTCCAGCACCCTCCCCTGTTTTCAATACTCCAGCACCCTCCCCTGTTTCCAATACTCCAGCACCCTCCCCTGTTTCCAATACTCCAGCACCCTCCCCTGTTTCCAATACTCCAGCACCCTCCCCTGTTTTCAATACTCCAGCACCCTCCCCTGTTTTCAATACTCCAGCACCCTCCCCTGTTGTCAATACTCCAGCACCCTCCCCTGTTGTCAATACTCCAGCACCCTCCCCTGTTGTCAATACTCCAGCACCCTCCCCTGTTGTCAATACTCCAGCACCCTCCCCTGTTTTCAATACTCCAGCACCCTCCCCTGTTGTCAATACTCCAGCACCCTCCCCTGTTGTCAATACTCCAGCACCCTCCCCTGTTTTCAATACTCCAGCACCCTCCCCTGTTTTCAATACTCCAGCACCCTCCCCTGTTTTCAATACTCCAGCACCCTCCCCTGTTTTCAATACTCCAGCACCCTCCCCTGTTGTCAATACTCCAGCACCCTCCCCTGTTGTCAATACTCCAGCACCCTCCCCTGTTGTCAATACTCCAGCACCCTCCCCTGTTGTCAATACTCCAGCACCCTCCCCTGTTTTCTATACTCCAGCACCCTCCCCTGTTTTCTATACTCCAGCACAGAGTTTGGAGAACACATTGGGAGGGATCTTAGACCTACGGACTGTCCAATTCAAACCACAGGTTTTCAACGAGGTACTTTAATTTTATTTTTTTCCCCTCCGTATTTTACAGTAGGTACGAGGTATTTTCTGCTTCTGTTTTTCAATGCCAAACCCACCGCTGGTGTGGCCAAAGTCTTCTGTCATCCACTTGGACTGGAACCGGTACTATGGTGATGTTGAAAAACAGAAGCATATGCAGAAAGGTACCTCATACCTACGGTAGAATATGGTGGTGGATCTTTGATGTTATCGAGCTATTTAACTTCCACTGGTCTTGGGGCCCTTGTCAATAAGGTCAATGGCATCATTACATTTATCCAGTACCAGGACATTTTAGCCAAAAATCTGGTTGCCTCTGCCAGGAGTCTGACACTTGGCCGCAAGTGGATCTTCCAGCAAGACAGTAACTCCATGCATACATCAACATCCACAAAGACAGGAACCGCCCTGCATACATCAACATCCACAAAGACAGGAACCCCCGTGCATACATCAACATCCACAAAGACAGGAACCGCCCTGCATACATCAACATCCACAAAGACAGTAACTCCATGCATACATCAACATCCACAAAGACAGTAACTCCATGCATACATCAACATCCACAAAGACAGTAACTCCATGCATACATCAACATCCACAAAGACAGTAACTCCATGCATACATCAACATCCACAAAGACAGGAACCACCCTGCATACATCAACATCCACAAAGACAGGAACCGCCCTGCATACATCAACATCCACAAAGACAGTAAACCCGTGCATACATCAACATCCACAAAGACAGTAACCCCCCTGCATACATCAACATCCACAAAGACAGTAACCATGTGCATACATCAACATCCACAAAGACAGTAACCCTGTGCATACATCAACATCCACAAAGACAGGAACCGCCCTGCATACATCAACATCCACAAAGACAGGAACCATGTGCGTACATCAACATCCACAAAGACAGGAACTCCCCTGCATACATCAACATCCACAAAGACAGGAACCATGTGCATACATCAACATCCACAAAGACAGTAACTCCATGCATACATCAACATCCACAAAGACAGTAAACCCGTGCATACATCAACATCCACAAAGACAGGAACCCCCGTGCATACATCAACATCCACAAAGACAGGAACCGCCCTGCATACATCAACATCCACAAAGACAGTAACCCTGTGCATACATCAACATCCACAAAGACAGGAACCGCCCTGCATACATCAACATCCACAAAGACAGGAACCCCCCATGCATACATCAACATCCACAAAGACAGTAACTCCATGCATACATCAACATCCACAAAGACAGGAACCATGTGCATACATCAACATCCACAAAGACAGTAACTCCATGCATACATCAACATCCACAAAGACAGTAAACCCGTGCATACATCAACATCCACAAAGACAGGAACCCCCCTGCATACATCAACATCCACAAAGACAGTAACCATGTGCATACATCAACATCCACAAAGACAGTAACCCTGTGCATACATCAACATCCACAAAGACAGGAACCGCCCTGCATACATCAACATCCACAAAGACAGTAACCATGTGCATACATCAACATCCACAAAGACAGTAACCCCCCGTGCATACATCAACATCCACAAAGACAGTAACCATGTGCATACATCAACATCAACAAAGACAGTAACCCCCCTGCATACATCAACATCCACAAAGACAGTAACCCCCTGCATACATCAACATCCACAAAGACAGTAACCCCCCTGCATACATCAACATCCACAAAGACAGTAACCCCCCTGCATACATCAACATCCACAAAGACAGTAACCCCCCTGCATACATCAACATCCACAAAGACAGTAACCCCCCGTGCATACATCAACATCCACAAAGACAGTAACCCCCCCGTGCATACATCAACATCCACAAAGACAGTAACCCCCGTGCATACATCAACATCCACAAAGACATGAACCCCCTGCATACATCAACATCCACAAAGACAGTAACCCCCCGTGCATACATCAACATCCACAAAGACAGTAACCCCCCGTGCATACATCAACATCCACAAAGACAGTAACCCCCGTGCATACATCAACATCCACAAAGACAGTAACCCCCGTGCATACATCAACATCCACAAAGACAGTAACCCCCCCGTGCATACATCAACATCCACAAAGACAATGGTTAATAGAACACAACATTGACACTTTGTAATGACCATCCCCAATCTCTGGACATGAACCCCATTGAAAACCTGTTGTTTGAATTGAATTGAATTGAATTGAAGAGGGCCAGTCCATAAAAGCAGATGAAGGATATCAAGGATCTGGGTAATATTCTGTATGGAGGAATGGTCTAAGATTCCTTGTCAATGTGTTCTCCAATCTCAGAAAACATTTTAGAAAAAAGGCTCAGTGTCGTTATCCTCGCAAGGGGAAGATGCTGGTGTATTAAAAACAGGATTGTCAAAAATCCCTGTCATTTTTAGATTAAAAAACAAACATTCTCTGAGCAATTGTATTGGTATAAAATAATCTAAATGTTATATATATACAATATATACATACAATAATTACATGCAAAATACACATAAAATATATACATACAATATACACATACAACATATACATACAGTAATTGCTCAGTAGTTGTATTATTTATTTAATACTGTGTTTTTTTTTCTCATCTTCATGAAGGGGTGTCAATAATTATGGACCTGACTGTACACTGGCTCATTGATGCACGCGAATATGTGCGCTGTGCAAATATGTATCCGTGCGTGTATCATGGTTTCTTACGTCTTTCCTTCCTCTCTCCTCCTTATCCCTCTCCTTTCTCCTCTCTTCCTCCCTCCTCCTTATCCCTCTCCTTTCTCCTCTCTTCCTCCCTCCTCCGTATCCCTCTCCTTTATCGGCTCTTCCTCCCTCCTCCTTATCCCTCTCCTTTCTCCTCTCTTCCTCCCTCCTCCTTATCCCTCTCCTTTCTCCTCTCTTCCTCCCTCCTCCGTATCCCTCTCCTTTCTCCTCTCTTCCTCCCTCCTCCTTATCTCTCTCCTTTCTCGGCTCTTCCTCCCTCCTCCTTATCCCTCTCCTTTCTCCTCTCTTCCTCTCTTATCCCTCTCCTTTCTCCTCTCTTCCTCCCTTATCCCTCTCCTTTCTCCTCTCTTCCTCCCTTATCCCTCTCCTTTCTCATCTCTTCCTCCCTCCTCCTTATCCCTCTCCTTTCTCCTCTCTTCCTCTCTCCTCCTTATCCCTCTCCTTTCTCCGCTCTGCCTCTCTCCTCCTTATCCCTCTCATTTCTCTCTCCTCCTTATCCCTCTCCTTTCTCCTATCTCCTCCTTATCCCTCTCCTTTCTCTCTTCCTCCCTCCTCCTTATCCCTCTCCTTTCTCCGCTCTTCCTCCCTCCTCCTTATCCCTCTCCTTTCTCCTCTCTTCCTCCCTCCTCCTTATCCCTCTCCTTTCTCCTCTCTTCCTCCCTCCTCCTTATCCCTCTCCTTTCTCCTCTCTTCCTCCCTCCTCCTTATCCCTCTCCTTTCTCCTCTCTTCCTCTCTCCTCCTTATCCCTCTCCTTTCTCCTCTCTTCCTCTCTCCTCCTTATCCCTCTCCTTTCTCCTCTCTTCCTCTCTCCTCCTTATCCCTCTCCTTTCTCCGCTCTGCCTCTCTCCTCCTTATCCCTCTCCTTTCTCCTCTCTTCCTCCCTCCTCCGTATCCCTCTCCTTTATCGGCTCTTCCTCCCTCCTCCTTATCCCTCTCCTTTCTCCTCTCTTCCTCCCTCCTCCTTATCCCTCTCCTTTCTCCTCTCTTCCTCCCTCCTCCGTATCCCTCTCCTTTCTCCTCTCTTCCTCCCTCCTCCTTATCCCTCTCCTTTCTCCTCTCTTCCTCCCTCCTCCGTATCCCTCTCCTTTCTCCTCTCTTCCTCCCTCCTCCTTATCCCTCTCCTTTCTCCTCTCTTCCTCCCTTATCCCTCTCCTTTCTCCTCTCTTCCTCCCTTATCCCTCTCCTTTCTCCTCTCTTCCTCCCTTATCCCTCTCCTTTCTCCTCTCTTCCTCCCTCCTCCTTATCCCTCTCCTTTCTCTCTTCCTCCCTCCCCCTTATCCCTCTCCTTTCTCCGCTCTTCCTCCCTCCTCCTTATCCCTCTCCTTTCTCCTCTCTTCCTCCCTCCTCCTTATCCCTCTCCTTTCTCCCTCTTCCTCTCTCCTCCTTATCCCTCTCCTTTCTCCTCTCTTCCTCTCTCCTCCTTATCCCTCTCATTTCTCTCTCCTCCTTATCCCTCTCCTTTCTCCACTCTTCCTCCCTCCTCCTTATCCCTCTCCTTTCTCCTCTCTTCCTCCCTCCTCCTTATCCCTCTCCTTTCTCCTCTCTTCCTCTCTCCTCCTTATCCCTCTCATTTCTCTCTCCTCCTTATCCCTCTCCTTTCTCCGCTCTGCCTCTCTCCTCCTTATCCCTCTCCTTTCTCCGCTCTGCCTCTCTCCTCCTTATCCCTCTCCTTTCTCCGCTCTCCTCCTTATCCCTCTCCTTTCTCTCTTCCTCCCTCCTCCTTATCCCTCTCCTTTCTCCGCTCTTCCTCCCTCCTCCTTATCCCTCTCCTTTCTCCGCTCTTCCTCCCTCCTCCTTATCCCTCTCCTTTCTCCTCTCTTCATCCCTCCTCCTTATCCCTCTCCTTTCTCCTCTCTTCCTCTCTCCTCCTTATCCCTCTCCTTTCTCGGCTCTTCCTCCCTCCTCCTTATCCCTCTCCTTTCTCCTCTCTTCCTCCCTCCTCCTTATCCCTCTCTTCCTCCCTCCTCCTTATCCCTCTCCTTTCTCGGCTCTTCCTCTCTCCTCCTTATCCTTCTCCTTTCTCCTCCTTATCCCTCTCCTTTCTCCTCTCTTACTCCCTCCTCCTTATCCCTCTCCTTTCTCCTCTCTTCCTCCCTCCTCCGTATCCCTCTCCTTTCTCCTCTCTTCCTCCCTCCTCCTTATCCATCTCCTTTCTCCTCTCTTCCTCCCTCCTCCTTATCCATCTCCTTTCTCCTCTCTTCCTCCCTCCCCCTTATCCATCTCCTTTCTCCTCTCTTCCTCCCTCCCCCTTATCCCTCTCCTTTATCCTCTCTTCCTCCCTCCTCCTTATCCCTCTCCTTTCTCCTCTCTTCCTCTCTCCTCCTTATCCCTCTCCTTTCTCCTCTCTTCCTCTCTCCTCCTTATCCCTCTCCTTTCTCTTCTCTTCCTCCTCCTCTCTCCATCTTCTTCTTTTCCTCCTCTGTGAGTACTGCGCTTGCTTGTCCTGTCCTCTCAGCAGACACACAGTCCATCTGTCTGCCACCCAGATCCAACATGGAGGCTGAGGAAAAGGAAATGGCTGTTCTCTTGATCTCTCCCTTTGTAAAAAAAAGAAGAAGAAGAAAACCAACATTTTGATTGGTTGGATGATAAGTCTTTTAAAAGGATCCTTACGTCCTTGGTATCTCACAGCAAACAACAGTAGAAAGTTGTAGTTCATCCAGAGTACATCGATAAATACTTTTTCAGTCATGGCAAAAGAATACCCTTGTAGAGTACAATAAATGTTTGGTAGATAACGGTTTCACAGGTAATGGTTTCACAACAAAAATCTATAGCCTCCAACAAGGAGGCACAGGAGGCAGATGGTTGGAGTCTTAAAATGTTTATTCATCCAAAAGGGGAAGGTAAGAGAATGGTCGTGGACAGGCTAAAGGTCAAAACCAGATCAGAGTCCAGGAGGTACAGAGTGGTCAAGGCAGGCAGAAAGGTCAGGCAGGCGGGTACATAGTCCAGAATAGGCAAGGGTCAAAACCGGGAGGACTAGAAAAAGGAGAATAGCAAAAATCAAGGAATTGGAAAAAACACTGGTTGACTTGGAAAACATACAGGACGAACTGGCACAGAGAGACAGGAAACACAGGGATAAATACACTGGTACAGAGAGACAGGAAACACAGGGATAAATACACTGGCACAGAGAGACAGGAAGCACAGGGATAAATACACTGGTACAGAGAGACAGGAAGCACAGGGATAAATACACTGGTACAGAGAGACAGGAAGCACAGGGATAAATACACTGGTACAGAGAGACAGGAAACACAGGGAAAAATACACTGGCACAGAGAGACAGGAAGCACAGGGATTAATACACTGGTACAGAGAGACAGGAAACACAGGGATAAATACACTGGTACAGAGAGACAGGAAACACAGGGATAAATACACTGGCACAGAGAGACAGGAAACACAGGGATAAATACACTGGCACAGAGAGACAGGAAGCACAGGGATAAATACACTGGTACAGAGAGACAGGAAGCACAGGGATAAATACACTGGCACAGAGAGACAGGAAGCACAGGGATAAATACACTGGTACAGAGAGACAGGAAGCACAGGGATAAATACACTGGTACAGAGAGACAGGAAACACAGGGATAAATACACTGGTACAGAGAGACAGGAAGCACAGGGATAAATACACTGGTACAGAGAGACAGGAAACACAGGGATAAATACACTGGCACAGAGAGACAGGAAGCACAGGGATAAATACACTGGTACAGAGAGACAGGAAGCACAGGGATAAATACACTGGCACAGAGAGACAGGAAGCACAGGGATAAATACACTGGTACAGAGAGACAGGAAGCACAGGGATAAATACACTGGTACAGAGAGACAGGAAACACAGGGATAAATACACTGGTACAGAGAGACAGGAAGCACAGGGATAAATACACTGGTACAGAGAGACAGGAAACACAGGGATAAATACACTGGTACAGAGAGACAGGAAGCACAGGGATAAATACACTGGCACAGAGAGACAGGAAGCACAGGGATAAATACACTGGTACAGAGAGACAGGAAGCACAGGGATAAATACACTGGTACAGAGAGACAGGAAACACAGGGAAAAAACAAGTGACACCTGGAGGGGGTGGAGACAATAACGAGGACAGGTGAAACAGATCAGGGTGTGACGGCTCTCATGTTGTTTTTTATTTTGTTACAATGCTATCATTTTGTTTTATATTGTGTGTGTGTGTGTGTGAGAGTGTGTGTGCCAACCACATACAGAGGTCAGGGGCCTTCAGGCTCAATGTAGCTCCACTGACCTTTCATCTACTGCAGAGACACACTGAGACTGCACAAATAGCAGTAGCATGATGTGTATTTTTAATCATGCAAGTGTGTGTGTTCAGTGTGTGTGTGCTCGTGTGTAGTTCTGTGTTGAGAGTGTGTGTGTCTGTGTTTTCACTTGTGTGTGTCTGTGTTTTCACGTGTGTGTAGCCACTTGGCTGTCATAACTGATATAGGCCAAGTAAAGGAGTGGGCGGAGAGGTTCTGACACCTAGAGTTATCTAAATCTGGCACCGAGAGTTATCTAAATGTGACACCTATTTATCTAAATCTGGCACCGAGAGTTATCTATATCTGACACCTAGAGTTATCTATATCTGACACCTAGTTATCTAAATGTGACACCTATTTATCTAAATCTGACACCTAGTTATCTATATCTGACACCTAGAGTTATCTATATCTGACACCTAGAGTTATCTATATCTGACCCCTAGAGTTATCTATATCTGACCCCTAGAGTTGTCTAAATCTGACACCTAGAGTTATCTATATTTCGGACACCTAGAGTTATCTAAATCTGACACCTAGAGTTATCTATATCTGACACCTAGAGTTATCTATATCTGACACCTAGAGTTATCTATATCTGACACCTAGAGTTATCTATATCTGACACCTAGAGTTATCTATATCTGACACCTAGAGTTATCTAAATCTGACACCTAGAGTTATCTATATCTGACACCTACAGTTATCTATATCTGACACCTAGAGTTATCTATATCTGACACCTAGAGTTATCTATATCTGACACCTAGAGTTATCCAGTTATGAAACATAAAATCTAAAAGGCAGTGGCGTAGAGCAGTTTCTTTTGGCAGAGAAAGATGTGCTGTTTTCAAGCTAATTTCCTGCTATTCTACACATATTGCCATGAGGCTGAGACAAAATGTTGCTGTTTTAAAGCTAATTTCCTAGACCTAGACAAAATATCTAAGGGGGCCAACAAATCATTATGGTACTCATGTCTATCATATCAATATTACTGGACAGGGCATTATTGCCTGGCCACTCTGCAATGAACACACACCAAAAACAGTCCATCAAGCCCCCTCGTAGCCAGATCCACACACACACACACACACACACACACACACACACACACACACACACACACACACACACACACACACACACACACACACACACCATCAGCCCCCATGCAGCCGGATCTGATGATAGTTACTCCCTTTGTTGTAACGATGACCACTCCGCTCAGCAGAGAATAATGCATTGCTGCTGGCTCCCACGATGCAGCACAGCTGGGTTCAACCAGTATTTGTTTCCTTCAAAATCCTTTACCCTCGCTTAATTGAGGTTGTCTGGTGCAATGGAACGCATGAAATAACCAACCCCCAACTCCACCCACCTGGCAGTCCAGGCCGGCTCAATCAAACGAATCCTCCAGGCAGACTCAATCAAACGAATCCTCCAGGCAGACTCAATCAAACGAATCCTCCAGGCAGACTCAATCAATCGAATCCTCCAGGCCGGCTCAGACAAACGAATCCTCCAGGCAGGCTCAGTCAAACGAATCCTCCAGGCAGACTCAATCAAACGAATCCTCCAGGCAGACTCAATCAAACGAATCCTCCAGGCAGACTCAATCAAACAAATCCTCCAGGCAGACTCAATCAATCGAATCCTCCAGGCCGGCTCAGTCAAACGAATCCTCCAGGCAGACTCAATCAAACGAATCCTCCAGGCAGACTCAATCAAACGAATCCTCCAGGCAGACTCAATCAAACGAATCCTCCAGGCAGACTCAATCAAACGAATCCTCCAGGCAAACTCAATCAAACGAATCCTGTTTGAACCCACATGTGTGATGCAGTGTGGCTCCCATGCTAGTTCAATCTTCCAGGGTCCTGCAGGGACGCCACAGGCTGTAATAGCCAGTTTAACATGAAGCAATATTGACTGACTGGAGGAATAGGCTGCTGAGACTTGCAGACCTGAATTGGAAGTATACAGTGGACCAATTACCCCTGTGGAGATGGTAATGCATTGCTGTGGAGTGTGTGTGTGTGTATGTGTATGTGTGTATGTGTGTGTGTATGTGTATGTATGTATGTATGTGTGTGTGTATGTGTATATGTGTGTGTATATGTGTATGTGTGTGTGTATGTGTGTGTGTATATGTGTGTGTGTACGTGTGTATGTGTGTGTGTGTGTGTGTGTGTGTGTGTGTGTACGTGTGTGTGTGTGTGTATGTGTGTGTGTGTGTGTATGTGTGTGTGTGTGTGTGTGTGTGTGTGTGTGTGTGTGTGCGTGTGTATGTGTGTGCATGTGTGCTTTTGCCTACATGCAAATGTTTGTGCGTGCTTGCTTGTGTTTGTGGGTAGGTGCCTGTGTGTGTGTGTCCTGCTGCAATTGATGCTGCTGGGTAGCAACCAAAGCAGAGCAGAGCAGAACAGAGCAGAGTAAAGCTGAGCAGAACAGAGCAGAGTAGAGCAGAGTAGAGCAGAGCAGAACAGAGTAAAGCTGAGCAGAACAGAGTGGAGCAGAGTAGAGCAGAGTAGAGCAGAGTAGAGCAGAGTAGAGCAGAATGGAGCAGAGTAGAACAGAATGGAGTAGAAGAGAGCAGAGTGGAGCAGAGTCGAACAGGACAGAGTAAAACAAAGCAGAACAGATTAGAGTAGAGTAGAGTAGAGCAGAGCAGAGCAGAACTCTGTCAATCACCGCATTCTTATCGGCAGACTCAATAGCCTTGGCTTCTCAAATGACTGCCTCGCCTGGTTCACCAACTACTTATCAGATAGAGTTCAGTGTGTCAAATCGGTGGGCCTGTTGTCCGGAACTCTGGCAGTCTCTATGGGGGTGCCACAGGGTTCAATTCTAGGGCCGACTCTTTTCTCTGAATATATCCATGATGTCGCTCTTGCTGCTGGCATTCTCTGATCCACCTCTACGCAGACGACACCATTCTGCATACATAATATATCCCATTTAGCAGACGCTTTTGTCCAAAGCGACTTACAAGTCGGCTGGGGCCACTACTTTTACATATGGGTGGTCCCAGTACATCTGGCCTTCTTTGGACACTGTGATAACAAACCTCCAAACGAGCTTCAACGCCATACAACACGCCTTCCGTGGCCTCCAACTGCTCTTAAATGCAAGTAAAACTAAATGCAGGCTCTTCAACCGATTGCTGCTCGCATGCTCTGCCCGACGAGCATCACTACTCTGGACGGTTCTGACCTAGAATATGTGGACAACTACAAATACCTAGGTGTCTGGTTAGACTGTAAACTATCCTTCCAGACTCACATTAAGCATCTCCAATCCAAAATTAAATCTAGAATCGGCTTCCTATTTCGCAACAAAGCCTCCTTCACCCATGCTGCCAAACATACCCTAGTAAAACTGACCATCCGACCGATCCTTGACTTCAGCGATGTCATTTACAAAATATCCACCCACCACTCTACTCAGCAAACTGGATGCAGTCTATCACAGTGCCATTTGTTTTGTCACCAAAGCCCCATATGCTACCCACCACTGCGACCTGTATGCTCTCGTTGGCTGGCCCTCACTACATATCTGTTGCCAAACCCACTGGCTCCAGGTCATCTATAAGTCTTTTTTAGGTAAAGCCCCGCCTTATCTCAGCTCACTGATCACGATTAACAACACCCATCTGTAGCACGCGCTCCAGCAGGTATATCTCACTGGTCATCCCCAAATCCAACACTTCCTTTGGCCGCCTTTCCTTCCAGTTCTCTGCTGCCAATGACTGAAACAAATGGCAAAAATCTCTGAAGCTGGAGACTTATATCTCCCTCTCTAACTTTAAGCATCAGCTGTCAGAGCAGCTTACCGATCACTGTACCTGTACATAGCCAATCTGTAAATAGCACACCCAACTACCTCATCCTAATATTATTACTTATATTTTCTTGTTCTTTTGCACCCCAGTATCTCTACTTGCACATCTTTCACTCCAGCATTAATGCTAAATTGTAATTATTTTCACCTTTAGGACCTATTTATTGCCTACCTCTCTATTCTTCTACATATGCACACACTGTACATAGATTTTTCAATTTTTATTTTCTTTTGTGTTGTTGACTGTATGTTTGTTTATGTGTAAATCTGTGTTTTTGTTGCACTGCTTTGCTTTATCTTGGCCAGGTCGCAGTTGTAAATAAGAACTTGTTCTCAACTGGCCACCTGGTTAAATAAAGGTGAAATAAAAATAAAAAAGTACAAAAAATAGAGCAGAGTCGAACCGAGCGGTTGGAGAGTTGGAGGGTCTGAGGCATGTCTGTATGTATGGCAGGGAGACGGATGTAAAACTATGCCACTCTGCTATTCCACCCTGCTATGAACCCTGTCTTCCACCCTGCTATGAACCCTGTCTTCCACCCGGCAGTGAAACCCCTCTTCCACCCTGCTATGAACCCTGTCTTCCACCCGGCAGTGAAACCACTCTTCCACCCGGCAGTGAAACAACTCTGCCACCCTGCTATGAACCCTGTCTTCCACCCTGCTATGAACCCTGTCTTCCACCCTGCTATGAACCCTGTCTTCCACCCTGCTATGAACCCTGTCTTCCACCCTGCTATGAACCCTGTCTTCCACCCGGCAGTGAAACCCCTCTTCCACCCTGCTATGAACCCTGTCTTCCACCCGGCAGTGAAACCACTCTTCCACCCTGCTATGAACCCTGTCTTCCACCCGGCAGTGAAACCACTCTTCCACCCTGCTATGAACCCACTCCTCCACCTGGCAGTGAAACCACTCTTCCACCCTGCTATGAACCCTGTCTTCCACCCGGCAGTGAAACCACTCTTCCACCCTGCTATGAACCCTGGCCAGATCATGTGGTCAGTCAGATTTTAAGTGCAACATAGTTCTCCAGTCCCAATTCTGTTGTATCATTTTCAATTGCTGTTGATAACTACTTGCTCCTGTTCTCCTGTGAAACCTGATGATGAGTGACTGTACTTCTGTGAAACCCGATGATGAGTGACTGTACTTCTGTGAAACCTGATGATGAGTGACTGTACTGTTGTGAAACCTGATGAGTGACTGTTCTCCCGTGACACCTGATGATGAGTGACTGTTCTCCTGTGAAACCTGATGATGAGTGACTGTTCTCCTGTGAAACCTGATGATGAGTGACTGTTCTCCTGTGAAACCTGATGAGTGACTGTTCTCCCGGGAAACCTGATGATGAGTGACTGTTCTCCTGGGAAACCTGATGAGTGACTGTTCTCCTGTGAAACCTGATGAGTGACTGTTCTCCTGTGAAACCTGATGATGAGTGACTGTTCTCCTGTGAAACCTGATGATGAGTGACTGTTCTCCTGTGAAACCTGATGAGTGACTGTTCTCCTGTGAAACCTGATGAGTGACTGTTCTCCTGTGAAACCTGATGATGAGTGACTGTACTCCTGTGAAACCTGATGATGAGTGACTGTTCTCCTGTGAAACCTGATGATGAGTGACTGTTCTCCTGTGAAACCTGATGATGAGTGACTGTTCTCCTGTGAAACCTGATGAGTGACTGTTCTCCTGTGAAACCTGATGATGAGTGACTGTTCTCCTGTGAAACCTGATGATGAGTGACTGTACTCCTGTGAAACCTGATGAGTGACTGTTCTCCTGTGAAATCTGATGAGTGACTGTTCTCCTGTGAAACCTGATGATGAGTGACTGTTCTCCTGTGAAACCTGATGATGAGTGACTGTTCTCCTGTGAAACCTGATGATGAGTGACTGTACTCCTGTGAAACCTGATGAGTGACTGTTCTCCTGTGAAACCTGATGATGAGTGACTGTACTTCTGTGAAACCTGATGATGAGTGACTGTACTTCTGTGAAACCTGATGATGAGTGACTGTTCTCCTGTGAAACCTGATGAGTGACTGTACTCTTGTGAAACCTGATGAGTGACTGTACTTCTGTGAAACCTGATGATGAGTGACTGTTCTCCTGTGAAACCTGATGAGTGACTGTTCTCCTGTGAAACCTGATGATGAGTGACTGTTCTCCTGTGAAACCTGATGATGAGTGACTGTTCTCTTGTGAAACCTGATGATGAGTGACTGTTCTCCTGTGAAACCTGATGATGAGTGACTGTTCTCCTGTGAAACCTGATGATGAGTGACTGTTCTCCTGTGAAACCTGATGAGTGACTGTTCTCCTGTGAAACCTGATGAGTGACTGTTCTCCTGTGACACCTGATGATGAGTGACTGTACTCCTGTGAAACCTGATGATGAGTGACTGTACTCCTGTGAAACCTGATGATGAGTGACTGTTCTCCTGTGAAACCTGATGACGAGTGACTGTTCTCCTGTGAAACCTGATGATGAGTGACTGTACTCCTGTGAAACCTGATGATGAGTGACTGTTCTCCTGTGAAACCTGATGAGTGACTGTTCTCCTGTGAAACCTGATGACGAGTGACTGTTCTCCTGTGAAACCTGATGATGAGTGACTGTACTCAGCCCATTATCAGCCTGAAAACGTTATCCTGGCAAAAAGGTAAAATGTCACAGTAGCCAAACGTTTTTCTCAATACTTTACAGTCAACTGGAAAAGATGACTGTCACAGGGTTGATTCCTAAATGAATACATTGCATTCAATCGGGGAAGATTAGCATCACAATATAGAATCACATAGAAAGGCATCACAGATATGACCCTCCCTCCCTCCCTCCCTCCCTCCCTCCCTCCCTCCCTCCCTCCCTCCCTCCCTCCCTCCCTCCCTCCCTCCCTCCCTCCCTCCCTCCCTCCCTCCCTCCCTCCCTCCCTCCCTCCACCCGTCACCTCTCTCTTCACTTTCACACTTCCACAGACAGGATATTGACTCAGATATGTATCAAAGGTTTTTTAGCTCATATGTCAATACATTGCATTCAAGGCAAAACAGTTAGTGATAGAGCTACAGTGGGTCAATTGGTGAATGACAGACAGACAGACAGACAGACAGACAGACAGACAGACATATCCACTCACAGACATACATACAGACAGACAGACATATCCACTCACAGACAGACAGGCATATCCACTCACAGACAGACAGACATATCTACTCACAGACATACAGACAGACATACAGACAGACAGACAGACATATCCACTCACAGACAGACAGACAGACAGACAGACAGACAGACAGACAGACAGACAGACATATCCACTCACAGACATACAGACAGACAGACAGACAGACATATCCACACAGACAGACAGACAGACAGACAGACAGACAGACAGACAGACAGACAGACAGACAGACAGACCCACCCACCCACCCACAGACAGACAGACAGACCCACCCACCCACCCACTCACAGACAGACAGACAGACAGACAGACAGACAGACCCACCCACCCACCCACTCACAGACAGACAGACAGACAGACAGACAGACAGACCCACCCACCCACTCACAGACAGACAGACAGACAGACAGACAGACAGACAGACAGACCCACTCACAGACAGACAGACAGACCCACCCACTCACAGACAGACAGACCCACCCACTCACAGACAGACAGACAGACAGACCCACCCACTCACAGACAGACAGACAGACCCACCCACTCACAGACAGACAGACAGACAGACCCACCCACTCACAGACAGACAGACAGACAGACAGACCCACCCACTCACAGACAGACAGACAGACAGACCCACCCACTCACAGACAGACAGACAGACAGACAGACCCACCCACTCACAGACAGACAGACAGACAGACAGACCCACCCACTCACAGACAGACAGACCCACCCACTCACAGACAGACAGACAGACAGACCCACCCACTCACAGACAGACAGACAGACAGACCCACCCACTCACAGACAGACAGACAGACCCACCCACTCACAGACAGACAGACAGACAGACCCACCCACTCACAGACAGACAGACAGACAGACCCACCCACTCACAGACAGACAGACAGACAGACCCACTCACAGACAGACAGACAGACAGACCCACCCACTCACAGACAGACAGACAGACCCACCCACTCACAGACAGACAGACAGACAGACCCACCCACTCACAGACAGACAGACAGACAGACCCACCCACTCACAGACAGACAGACAGACAGACCCACCCACTCACAGACAGACAGACAGACAGACCCACCCACTCACAGACAGACAGACCCACCCACTCACAGACAGACAGACAGACCCACCCACTCACAGACAGACAGACAGACCCACCCACTCACAGACAGACAGACAGACAGACAGACAGACCCACCCACTCACAGACAGACAGACAGACCCACTCACAGACAGACAGACAGACCCACTCACAGACAGACAGACAGACCCACTCACAGACAGACAGACAGACAGACAGACAGACAGACAGACAGACATATCCACTCACAGACAGACAGACAGACAGACATATCCACTCACAGACAGACAGACAGACAGACATATCCACTCACAGACAGACAGACAGACAGACATATCCACTCACAGACAGACAGACAGACAGACATATCCACTCACAGACAGACAGACAGACAGACATATCCACTCACAGACAGACAGACAGACAGACATATCCACTCACAGACAGACAGACAGACAGACAAGCCGACAGACAGACAGACAGACAGACAGACAGACAGACAGACAGACAGACAGACAGATAGACAGACAGACAAGCCGACAGACAGATAGACAGACAGACAGACAGACATTTCCACTCACAGACAGACAGACAGACAGACATTTCCACTCACAGACAGACAGACAGACAGACATTTCCACTCACAGACAGACAGACAGACAGACATTTCCACTCACAGACAGACAGACAGACAGACAGACATTTCCACTCACAGACAGACAGACAGACAGACATTTCCACTCACAGACAGACAGACATTTCCACTCACAGACAGACAGACATATCCACTCACAGACAGACAGACAGACATATCCACTCACAGACAGACAGACAGACAGACATTTCCACTCACAGACAGACAGACAGACAGACATTTCCACTCACAGACAGACAGACAGACATATCCACTCACAGACAGACAGACAGACAGACATTTCCACTCACAGACAGACAGACAGACAGACCCACCCACTCACAGACAGACAGACAGACAGACCCACCCACTCACAGACAGACAGACAGACCCACCCACTCACAGACAGACAGACATACAGACCCACCCACTCACAGACAGACAGACAGACAGACCCACCCACTCACAGACAGACAGACAGACAGACCCACTCACAGACAGACAGACAGACAGACCCACCCACTCACAGACAGACAGACAGACCCACCCACTCACAGACAGACAGACAGACAGACCCACCCACTCACAGACAGACAGACAGACAGACCCACCCACTCACAGACAGACAGACAGACAGACCCACCCACTCACAGACAGACAGACAGACAGACCCACCCACTCACAGACAGACAGACCCACCCACTCACAGACAGACAGACAGACCCACCCACTCACAGACAGACAGACAGACCCACCCACTCACAGACAGACAGACAGACAGACAGACAGACCCACCCACTCACAGACAGACAGACAGACCCACTCACAGACAGACAGACAGACCCACTCACAGACAGACAGACAGACCCACTCACAGACAGACAGACAGACAGACAGACAGACAGACAGACAGACAGACATATCCACTCACAGACAGACAGACAGACAGACATATCCACTCACAGACAGACAGACAGACAGACATATCCACTCACAGACAGACAGACAGACAGACATATCCACTCACAGACAGACAGACAGACAGACATATCCACTCACAGACAGACAGACAGACAGACATATCCACTCACAGACAGACAGACAGACAGACATATCCACTCACAGACAGACAGACAGACAGACAAGCCGACAGACAGACAGACAGACAGACAGACAGACAGACAGACAGATAGACAGACAGACAAGCCGACAGACAGATAGACAGACAGACAGACAGACATTTCCACTCACAGACAGACAGACAGACAGACATTTCCACTCACAGACAGACAGACAGACAGACATTTCCACTCACAGACAGACAGACAGACAGACATTTCCACTCACAGACAGACAGACAGACAGACAGACATTTCCACTCACAGACAGACAGACAGACAGACATTTCCACTCACAGACAGACAGACATTTCCACTCACAGACAGACAGACATATCCACTCACAGACAGACAGACAGACATATCCACTCACAGACAGACAGACAGACAGACATTTCCACTCACAGACAGACAGACAGACAGACATTTCCACTCACAGACAGACAGACAGACAGACATTTCCACTCACAGACAGACAGACAGACAGACAGACATTTCCACTCACAGACAGACAGACAGACAGACAGACATTTCCACTCACAGACAGACAGACAGACAGACATTTCCACTCACAGACAGACAGACATTTCCACTCACAGACAGACAGACATATCCACTCACAGACAGACAGACAGACATATCCACTCACAGACAGACAGACAGACAGACAAGCCGACAGACAGACAGACAGACAGACAGACAGACAAGCCGACAGACAGATAGACAGACAGACAGACATTTCCACTCACAGACAGACAGACAGACAGACATTTCCACTTTGTCTGTTTGTCTGTGTCACAGACAGACAGACAGACAGACATTTCCACTCACAGACAGACAGACAGACAGACATTTCCACTCACAGACAGACAGACAGACAGACATTTCCACTCACAGACAGACAGACAGACAGACATTTCCACTCACAGACAGACAGACATTTCCACTCACAGACAGACAGACATATCCACTCACAGACAGACAGACAGACATATCCACTCACAGACAGACAGACAGACATATCCACTCACTTGTCTGTATCTATTTGTCACTGTTTGTCTGTTTGTCACAGACAGACAGACAGACAAGCCGACAGACAGATAGACAGACAGACAGACATTTCCACTCACAGACAGACAGACAGACAGACATTTCCACTCACAGACAGACAGACAGACAGACATTTCCACTCACAGACAGACAGACAGACAGACATTTCCACTCACAGACAGACAGACATATCCACTCACAGACAGACAGACAGACAGACAGACATTTCCACTCACAGACAGACAGACAGACAGACATTTTCTGTTTGTCTGTGTCTGTTTGTCTGTGTCACAGACAGACAGACATTATCCACTCACAGACAGACAGACATATCCACTCACAGACAGACAGACAGACATATCCACTCACAGACAGACAGACAGACATATCCACTCACAGACAGACAGACAGACATATCCACTCACAGACAGACAGACAGACATTTCCACTCACAGACAGACAGACAGACATATCCACTCACAGACAGACAGACAGACAACAGTATCCACTCACAGACAGACAGACAGACATATCCACTCACAGACAGACAGACAGACAGACATATCCACTCACAGACAGACAGACAGACAGACATATCCACTCACAGACAGACAGACAGACAGACATATCCACTCACAGACAGACAGACAGACAGACATATCCACTCACAGACAGACAGACAGACAAGCTGACAGACAGATAGACAGACAGACAGACAGTCTGTGTCTGTTTGACAGACAGATAGACAGACAGACAGACATATCCACTCACAGACAGACAGACATATCCACTCACAGACAGACAGACATATCCACTCACAGACAGACAGACAGACAGACAGACAGACAGATAGACAGACAGACATTTCCACTCACAGACAGACAGACATTTTTCCACTCACAGACAGACTGTGTCTGTGTGTCTGTGACTTTGTCTGTGTCTGTTTGTTTGTTTGTCTGTGTCTATTTGTCTGTGTCTAGTCTGTGTCTAAACTTGAAACTGTTTGTCTGTGCCTATTTGTCTGTTTGTCTGTGTCCTATTTGTCTGTTTGTCTGTGCCTATTTGTCTGTTTGTCTGTGTCCTGTCTTGTCTGTTTGTCTGTGCCTATTTGTCTGTTTGTCTGTGTCTGTTTGTCTGTGTCTGTTTGTCTGTGTCTGTTTGTCTGTGTCTGTGTCTGTTTGTCTGTGTCTGTTTGTCTGTGCTATTTGTCTGTCTGTTTTTGTCTGTCTGTCTATTTGTTTGTCTGTGTCTGTTTGTCTGTGTCTGTCTGTTTGTCTGTGTCTGTTTGTCTGTGTCTGTTTGTCTGTGCCTATTTGTCTGTGTCTATTTGTCTGTGTCTATTTGTCTGTGTCTATTTGTCTGTGTCTGTTTGTCTGTGTCTGTGTCTGTGTCTGGCATGTGTGTCTGTCTGATTTCAGGAGGTCACAGGGTCATGGGGGAGGTTTCAAAAGGCTTAAGATGGGTTAATCTTCCCAAATGTTTCATATTTGTGACCGGGGGACCATCATCACCTAGTTTTTTAAATTTATAGTCAATCAACCCAAAAGCTTTTTAAATTTTTTACCTCCATTGGACAAAATAGTCTTAAATGTATGTAGTTCTGTCCTTGAGCTGTTCTTGTATATTGATGTTCTGTATTATGTAATTCTGTATTATGGTTCATGTTCTGTGTGGACTCCAGGAAGAGTAGCTGCTGCTTTTGCAACCGCTAATTGGGATCCTAATAAAATACCAAATTCCAAACTAAGCCTTGTTATGAATTCTTAAATGAATTCTGAAGAGGATAGTCTGTCAGGCGTGTGCGTACTTGTGGTGAAGTCAGGTGTAGGAGAGAGATTACAAACAGACGCAGCTGCGTCTAAAAACCTCCAGCCAACAAGGCAAAGTGTAAAGCGTGCAACAACAAAAAAAGTCACAAAACATGAAATGTTTAACAATACAAACAAGCTTTGTGAAAATAACACGGAAAGAAAGAACGCCAACCAAGAACGAACGCCAACCTGGCACGTTACAAAAACAAGTAACACACAAACAATCCTACACAAAGACATAAGGGGGAACGGAGAAATAAATCCATGCAGTAATTGGGGAATGAAAACCAGGTGTGCAGGGAACAAGACAAAACAAATGGATCAAAGAAAAAGGGAGCGGCGATGGCTAGAAAGCCGGTGCCGCCGAACGCCGCCCGAACAAGGAGAGGAGCCGACTTCGGCGGAAGTCGTGACAATATTGGTCAATTTAAATAAGACGTATTTGCTTGAAAGCATCCGAGCGCCCCTCTGTCTCTGTATGCGATCTATCTGATGCTGTCTTGTCAAAAAGACAGTGACATTGTTGCCGTCCATAGCATTGAATGCAAGGGAAGCCAGTGAGCATTTGGCCTCTCTTGATAAAAAAAAGTATAAAAATAATAAGCCATTAAGGGTTGAGCTAAACTCAGTGGTCCTGGCACACCAAAAAAAAGTGTCAACAGAAGCCAATTTGGATTTGGCTTCACTCATATCATATCGAGAGAAATACAGTACCAGTCAAAAGTTAGGACATACCGTAACAAGTGCGCTGTTGGGAAGCAAGTTCAGGGAGTGACTGTTTTAATAAACAAACGCAACTAAATACAAAACAAGACACACAAACAAAGCACAGACAATACACTGGGACAGAAACAATGATGCCTGGGGAAGGAACCAAAGGGAGTGACATGCATAGGGAAGGTAATCAGGGAGGTGATGGAGTCCAGGTGAGTCTGAAGGTGTGCGTAACGATGGTGACAGGTGTGCGCCAAAACGAGCAACCTGGTGACCTAGAAGCCGACAAGGAAGCACACGTGTTACACACCTACTCATTTCAGGGGTTTTCTTTCTTTGTACTATTTTCTACATGGTAGAAAAATGAAGACTATCAAAACTATGAATAAACACATATGGAATCATGTAGTAACCAAAAAAGTGTTAATAAAAAAATGAAAAATATATTTGAGATTCTTAAAAGTAGCCACCCTTTTCTTTCATGACAGCTTTGCACACTCATAGACAGAGCTAAGGATGCAATGACTGTCTATCTACGATATCAACATTATAGTTGAAATGTGTTGAGGCTATACATTGTTTGTTTACATTTACTTTGTTTACAAACATTGGAGGAATTCGTCTCTGGTAAACACACGCTATATCCAATAAAGTCTAAGTGTATTTGTCACGTGTACGGGATACAGAAGGTGTAAATTGTACAATGAAATGGTTACTTGCATATTTGCGTAGTAACAATATCAAAAATAGAAAGGGTCAAAATAAAAATACTGTATAAATATGTTATAATTAGTAGATGATGCTTACCCAATCACACTCGTCTAAATTGATGGGTCATGTGAAATAAGTGCTATAACCAACCCTCTGCCACATCTAGCTAAGTGGATGGGTCACCACTGTCAAGACATGTTCACATGTAGATGAAATACAATCAAAGGCCGCAATCACCTCCAGACACACCTGGCAAACTTGATGGGTCATGTAATCATCTGGCAAAGTGGAGTCTTTTGTTTAGACATGTAGCTAACTAGCTAGCCAAATAATTAACCATACGGTACTAGCAATATAAATGGATTGTCATAGCTAGCCATTAAGCATGAAATGCTGTAGCTAACAGTAAGTTTTAACTTGCAATGAAAATAACTTTCAGACAAAATTAGAAATAATAATAAAAACTGAAAATGTAGCTAGACTCTTACCCGTATAGATGGATGAACGCTTCATGGCAAACTGCAACCCCTTTCATTATATAAGACGAAGTAAGATGCCCTGTGGCATTTACATTTTGTTTGTACAGATTGCTTGGCCCGTTGTGTAATGCCACTCCGGTTCATGGGTCAATGCCATAAGAATAATCCAATCTTTCTCCTCTCTGTCAAGGATGCCACGGCTGCCCTTAGTTTGAAGATGTAATCCGGAGACAGGTGTTTTATACAACAGTCTTCTGTGGTCCCTTTTTGACTCCCTCCGCATTTGCAATCATACGGCAGAATTTTCTCCATTTACTTGCTTCTATACTCTGCTTCCACCGGGCATTCCACTGATTTCAAAACTCGGTTAAAATCTTGCGTGAGAAGAACTCGGTGAAATCTGAAACAGCGGTTGCATTAAGGAGAAGTGTATCTAAAGTTTCATGTATAATAGTTGTATTTTCATCAACATTTTTTAATGAGTATTTCTTTTTTTTTCTTTTTTCTTTTTTTGTTGTTGAATTTTACCCAGTTATCTCCCCAATTTCGTGGTATCCAATTGTTTAGTAGCTAATATCTTCTCTCATCGCTACAACTCCCGTACGGGCTCGGGAGAGACAAAGGTTGAAAATCATGCGTCCTCTGGAAAACACAACCCAACCAAGCCGCACTGCTTCGTAACACAGCACGCATCCAACCCGGAAGCCAGCCGCACCAATGTGTCGGAGGTAACACCGTGCACCTGGCAACCTTGGTTAGCACGCACTGCGCCCGGCCCGCCACAGGAGTCGCTGGTGCGCGATGAGACAAGGATATCCCTACCCGCCAACCCCTAAGCCGGACAACGCTAGGCCAAATGTGAATGCCCCACGGACCTCCCGGTCGCGGCCGGTTACGACAGAGCCTGGGCGCGAACCCAGAGTCTCTGGTGGCACAGCTGGCGCTGCTGTTGGGGATGAATCAGAATAGTTGGTTAACATAGATAAGATGTTTTATTTTCATTATATGCTTGTGAGTTACTTCTCATTTAGAATGTATCTTGTTGTACTGTAGTGGTGGCCATTTGCAGTTATCCTTTCTCTGTCCTGGGGTCAGTTACTGGGGAGGCAGGGAAGCCTAGTGGTTAGAGTGTAGAGGTGGCAGGGTAGCCTAGTGGTTAGATTGTAGAGGCGACAGGGTAGCCTAGTGGTTAGAGCGTTGGACTAGTAACCGGAAGGTTACAAGTTCAAATCCCCGAGCTGACAAGGTACAAATCTGTCGTTCTGCCCCTGAACAGGCAGTTAACCCACTGTTCCTAGGCTGTCATTGAAAATAAGAATTTGTTCTTATTTTTTTAATTTTTGCCGCAGAGAGGGGAGAGGTTGTCTTCATATTGTTGTTTAAACCATGTGAAGGGTTGATTGAGGGGGAACCTCTTGGCTCTACAATGTCTGTGTGCCAGTCACGGTGTCTCCGTGAGCTTGTCCAGAATGGATTGTATTTGGGAAGGGAGTGTCTAAAATGACAATTGACATATATCCTTGGGTGAGGTAATGTATTGGTACTATGTTGTACCAAGAACGAGAAGTAGAACCTCGTTTTTAGGAGAGCAAACTGAGCGATAATTTATAGCTAATGCTGTCTGGCTATGGGATACTCCTCTCTCAAGTAAAGTCTTCCTTTGTAATGTTCCTAAGATCTTTTATTCGTCATGTGAGTTGAGATGTGTGTGTCTTGGCTATAAATGATACTAAAACTGTTTTGTAAGCACTCTCAGAGAATTAATTTATAGACACTGAATTAATCTGAGAGTCACAGGGTTGTGATGGAGTTCATATAATTAAAGATGGACTTTATGATAACTCTGACTTGTGTGTCGTTTGCTCTCATGATTTGGTAAATACAGGAAATGTCCACGACACCAGTGTTACAGTGTTACCAGTATTACTAGTGTTACCAGTGTTACCAGTATTACCAGTGTTACCAGTGTTACCAGTATTACCAGTATTACAGTGTTACCAGTATTACAGTGTTACCAGTATCACCAGTGTTACCAGTATTACAGTGTTACCAGTATTACCAGTGTTACCAGTATTACCAGTATTACAGTGTTACCAGTATTACAGTGTTACCAGTGTTACCAGTATTACAGTGTTACCAGTGTTACCAGTGTTACCAGTATTATCAGTGTTACCAGTGTTACCAGTATTACAGTGTTACCAGTGTTACCAGTATTAGTGTTACCAGTGTTACCAGTATTATCAGTGTTACCAGTATTACAGTGTTACCAGTATTACAGTGTTACCAGTGTTACCAGTATTACAGTGTTACCAGTGTTACCAGTATTATCAGTGTTACCAGTATTACAGTGTTACCAGTGTTACCAGTATTACCAGTATTACAGTGTTACCAGTATTACAGTGTTACCAGTATTAGTGTTACCAGTGTTACCAGTATTACCAGTATTACAGTGTTACCAGTATTACAGTGTTACCAGTGTTACCAGTATTACAGTGTTACCAGTATTACAGTGTTACCAGTGTTACCAGTATTACCAGTGTTACCAGTATTACCAGTGTTACCAGTATTACCAGTATTACCAGTATTACCAGTGTTACCAGTATTACCAGTATTACCAGTACAGTGTTACCAGTATTACCAGTATTATCAGTGTTACCAGTATTACCAGTATTACCAGTACTACAGTGTTACCAGTATTACCAGTATTACCAGTGTTACCAGTGTTATCAGTGTTACCAGTATTATCAGTGTTACCAGTATCACCAGTATTACCAGTGTTACAGTATTACCAATATTACAGTGTTACCAGTGTTTCCAGTATTATCAGTGTTACCAGTATTATCAGTGTTACCAGTATCACCAGTATTACAGTGTTACCAGTGTTACCAGTATTACCAGTGTTACCAGTATTACCAGTGTTACCAGTGTTTCCAGTGTTACCAGTGTTACCAGTATTACAGTGTTACCAGTATTACCAGTATTACAGTGTTACCAGTGTTTCCAGTATTACCAGTGTTACCAGTATTACCAGTATTACCAGTATTACCAGTATTACCAGTGTTACCAGTGTTACCAGTATTACCAGTATTACCAGTATTACCAGTGTTACCAGTGTTACCAGTGTTACCAGTGTTACCAGTATTACCAGTATTACCAGTGTTACCAGTGTTACCAGTATTACCAGTGTTACCAGTGTTACCAGTATTACCAGTGTTACCAGTATTACCAGTATTACCAGTATTACCAGTGTTACCAGTGTTACTAGTATTACCAGTATTACCAGTATTACCAGTGTTACCAGTGTTACCAGTGTTACCAGTGTTACCAGTATTACCAGTGTTACCAGTATTATCAGTGTTACCAGTATCACCAGTATTACCAGTGTTACCTCAAGTATTACCAATATTAGAGTGTTACCAGTGTTTTATTATTGTTACCAATTATCAGTGTTACCACATCTCCTTGTCAGTGTTACCAGTGTTTCCAGTATTACCAGTGTTACCAGTATTACCATGTTACCAGTGTTACCAGTATTACAGTGTTACCAGTGTTACCAGTGTTACCAGTATTACCAGTGAAACCTAAGATATTACAGTGTTACCAGTGTTCCAGTGTTGGATAATCTTTATCATAGATCATCCAGTGTTTTCCTATGATTACCAGTGTTACCAGTAGACCAGGATACCAGTGTTACCAGTATTACCAGTATTACCAGTGTTACCAGCATTACAGTGACCAGTGTTACCAGTATTACCAGCATTACCAGTATACCAGTATTAGTGTTACCAGTGTTACCAGAACCATCATTATCAGTGTTACCATTGAAATTTACAGATGACCACGTTACCAGTTACAAAAGGCACCAGTAAACCATGTACCAGTTTTAGAAAGAATTACCAGTGTTACCAAATTACCAGTGTTACCAGTATTACCAGTATCATGTTACCAGTATTAATTGCAGTGAAACGTTACCAGTATCACCAATTTTCAGTGTCCAAATACCAGATTATAGCAACTGTACCAGTATTACCCTTTTACCAATGGACCAGGAACTCAGTTTACCAGACTTATTAGGACCAGTGTCACCAGTATTACTCAGTGTTACCAGTATTATCAGTATTACAGTCTACCAGTATTCCCCTCAGTACCAGTATTATCAGTTTATCCAGCATCACCACCTTTACCAGTGTTACCAGTGTGTATTACCAGTGTGTTTACCAGTACCAGTGTTACCAGTGTTACCAGTATTACAGTGTTACCAGTGTTACCAGTATTACCAGTGTTACCAGTGTTACCTTGTGTAACAGTACCAGTATTACCAGTGTTACCAGTGTTACCAGAGGATCACCAGTATTACCAGTGTTACCAGTGTTACCAGTATTACCAGTATTACAGTGTTACCAGTGTTTCCAGTATTACCAGTGTTACCAGTGTTACCAGTGTTACCAGTACATTACCAGTGTTACCAGTGTTACCATTGTTACCAGTGTTACCAGTATTACCAGTGTTACCAGTGTTACCAGTATTACCAGTGTTACCAGTATTACCAGTGTTACCAGTGTTACCAGTATTACCAGTGTTACCAGTGTTACCAGTGTTACCATTATTACCAGTGTTACCAGTATTACCAGTGTTACCAGTATTATCAGTGTTACCAGTTCACCAGTATTACCAGTGTTACCAGTATTACAATATTACAGTACCATTTACCAAGGCCCTTATCAGTGTTTACCAGTATTATCAGGGATATGTGTACTATAGTATACATTACATTTACCAGTGTTTCCAGTATTACCAGTGTTACCAGTATTACCAGTGTTACCAGTGTTACCAGTATTACAGTGTTACCAGTGTTACCAGTGTTACCAGTGTTACCAGTATTACAGTGTTACCAGTGTTTCCAGACATTCCAGTGTTACCAGTGTTACCAGTGTTACCAGTATCACCAGTATTACCAGTGTTACCAGTGTTACCAGTATTACCAGTATTAGTGTTACCAGGTATTCCAGTATTACCAGTGTTACCAGTATTACCAGTATTACCAGTGTTACCAGTGTTACCAGTATTACCAGTGTTACCAGTGTTACCAGTATTACCAGTGTTACCAGTGTTACCAGTGTTACCAGTATTACCAGTGTTACCAGTGTTACCAGTGTTACCAGTGTTACCAGTGTTACCAGTATTACCAGTGTTACCAGTATTACCAGTGTTACTAGTGTACCAGTATTACCAGTGTTACCAGTGTTACCAGTATTACCAGTGTTACCAGTGTTACCAGTGTTACCAGTATTACCAGTATTACCAAGTTACCATGTTACTAGTGTTACCAGTATACCAGTGTTATTAGCCAGTATTACCAGTATTACCAGGGGTGACGTGAGAGCAAGGTATTACCACCCTCAAGACTTCTTTAATATTAGACGTTGCCCACCATTTTTAATTGACAAATAGACACACTCTCCTTGTCTTTCCAGACGTAGCTTCTCTGTTCTGCCGGTGCATGGAAAATCCTGCCAGCTCTATATTAACCCGTGTCATCGTTCAGCCATGACTCGGTGAAACCCAAGATATTACAGTTTTCTCCGTTGGTTGATAATCTTTATCATAGATCATCCATTTTGTTTTCCTATGATTTCACGTTGGCCAATAGAACGGATGGCAGTGGGGGTTTACTCACCCGTCTTCACTCAAATGACAGGGATTTGGGTGTACGAGAAAGCAGTATATCCTTGCCCAAGGCCCTTTAGATTGGTTAAAGAACATCTCAATCATCAATTTTTATTGAAATTTACAGATGACACGTTTGTTAAAAGGCATCTGAAAATGTACATTTTCAGAAAGAATTTCTGTCAAAATACACATTTGTGTAAGATTGCTCAATGACCCATATCATTAATTTTTATAAGCTCTCATTAGATAGTAATTGCTGCTGA